>NW_020837949.1:25120090-25245145 GCF_003676395.1 Aethalodelphis obliquidens
CAGGCTCCGGACGCGCAGGCTCAGCGGCCATGGCTCACGGGCCCAGCCGCTCCGCGGCACGTGGGATCTGCCCGGACCCGGGCACGAACCTGTGTCCCCTGCATCGGCAGGCGGACCCTCAACCACTGCGCCACCAGGGAAGCCCTCTACAGCTTTTTAACGTTGTGCTAGGGTCAGAAGGATAAAACTCCTTTTCCCTTGCAGTGTCAGTCACCAGCAACGCTGCCATTTGTAAGTGAGGGGATGAAGACAGACCTTTCTCTTCTGGGGGAGAATCATTAGTGTCACCTAATTTAAAAAGAGGCAGCAGATGTGGGAAGCAGCACTTGTTGTTTCAGGCAACTGAATTTCAAATCCATCTATGCCAGTAGGTGTGATAATAAATAAATCTTCTCAGGTGTCTCATTTATGAAGTGAGACCCACTGAATCAGACCCTCTAGGAGTGAGGTCCGGGCTGCTGTATTTTGAGGAGGCCCCACAGGGAACACCAATGAGCAGCCCGTTCACAGATGTGTTCCACTGGAGCCGTGATGACCAAGGTCCCAGCATTAATTCTCTGTTTAGGAATTGCTCTTAGGCAGCCTCATATCTTTTCTCCATTGCCTCCTAAGACCTCCAATTCAACCTTAACTCCTCCCTGCCAAAGAAGAAAGTTCGGTCCTGCAGACCTATCATCAACACTGCAACCACCACCCCAGGCTCTGCCTCTCCCATATAGGCACGGGGGAAAAAACGATAATGTCGTGTCATGGGGGATGGTTCTGATTTCTTATCTCTTATAGGAGTGGCTGGTTGGCTTGTTTCTGTTTTAACCAATATCCTCGACTCTGAACTACAGTTCAGGAAATAAAAAGTCATAGGATCACCAATGTAGAGTAGAATTAATGAAAGATGGCAGCATGGGAAAAAGAACAGAGAATAGAAAATAAAAGCAGTATTTGGGTCCCGTTCTTGGGCACCATTAAAAGATTATCTTAAAGGCTGCATTTGGTCAGGGGATTCAGAAAAGCTGGATCTTGCCCTCAACCACAACTGCTCCTCTAAGAGTTCCCTGAGAATATAAACACACATATACACATACACACAAACAGGACAGAGCCGGCGGAGAAGCTGAGACAACTTATTGTTACCAGCTGGAGTTTGGACCCTAAATTCTAAAGCAAGAACTAATGCAGTTGTTTTCCAAGTATGGTCCTTGGACCAGCATTGTAAGCATCACCCAGAAACTTCTTAGAAACGCAAGTTCTCAGGTCCCACACCAGACCTACTAAGTCTGACATTCTGGAATGGGGCCCAGCAGACCGCATTTTAACAAGCCCTCCAGGTGATTCTGATGTGCTGCTCAAGTTTAAGAACTACAGACTTAAAGGAACAACGTAAACCATGGTCACTGGCTCTTCCTTCTCTACTTTCCCCCAAAGTCTATCCCTGGTCCTTGGTTTTTAATTCAGAATGGGGGAAGAGGCAGACCCACACTTAGAGGAAAAGGAGTGAGAGACAGAACAAGAGAAAGTATTTACTTCAGGGACGCTAGAGGGTTGGTTTGGGCTGTCTGCCCAGAACACCAAGAGGTCTTGCCAAAACAGGGCAATAGCTATTGGATTGACAGAAGAGTGCTTGGGATGGAGACATGGATGTCCTTGGTTATCTAAAAGCAGATCCACAATTGTGCTTAGTGCAACAGCATTTTTTCTTTTTTAACACCTTTATTGGCGTATAATTGCTTTACAATGGTGTTAGTTTCTGCTTTATAACAAAGTGAATCAGCTACACATATACATATGACCCCATATCTCTTCCCTCTTGCATCTCCCTCCCTCCCACCCTCCCTATCCCACCCCTCTAGGTGGTCACAAAGCACCCAGTGGATCTCCCTCTGATATGCAGCTGCTGCCACTAGCTATTTTACGTTTGGTAGTACATATATGTCCATGTCACTCTCTCACTTTATCCCAGCTTACCCTTCCCCTCCCCATAACCTCAACTCCAATCTCTAGTAGGTCTATGGCTTTATTCCCGTCTTGCTCCTAGGTTCTTCGTGACCATTTTTTATTTTTTAAGATTCCATACATATGTGTTAGCATACGGTATTTTTCTCTTCCTGACTTACTTCACTTTCTATGACAGACTCTAAGTCCATCCACCTCAATACAAATAACTCAATTTCATTTCTTTTTATGGCTGAGTAATATTCCATTGTATATATGTGCCACATCTTCTTTATCCATTCATCTGTTGATGGACACTTAGGTTGTTTCCATCTCCTGGCTATTGTAAATAGAGCTGCAATGAATATTGTGGTACATGACTCTTTGAATTATGGTTTTCTCAGGGGATATGCCAGTAGTGGGATTGCTGGGTTATATGGTAGTTCTATTTTTAGTTTTATAAGGAACCTCCATACTGTTCTCCATAGTGGCTGTATCAATTTAAAATCCCACCAACAGTGCAAGAGGGTTCCCTTTTCTCCACACCCTCTCCAGCATTTATTGTTTGTAGACTTTTTTGATGATGGCCATTCTGACCGGTGTGAGATGGTATCTCATTGTAGTTTTGATTTGCATTTCTCTAACGATTAATGATGTTGAGCATTCTTTCATGTGTTTGTTGGCAGTCTGTATATCTTCTTTGGAGGAATGTCTATTTAGGTCTTCTGCCCATTTTTGGATTGGGTTGTTTGTTTTTTTGATATTGAGCTGCATGAGCTGCTTGTACATTTTGGAGATTAATCCTCTGTGAGTTGCTTCATTGGCAAATATTTTCTCCCATTCTGAGGGTTGTCTTTTGGTCTTGTTTATAGTTTCCTTTGCTGTGCAAAAGCTTTTAAGTTTCATTAGGTCCCATTTGTTTATTTTTGTTTTTATTTCCATTTCTCTAGGAGGTGGGTCAAAAAGGATCTTCCTGTGATTTATGTCACACAGTGTTCTGCCGACGTTTTCCTCTAAGAGTTTGATAGTGTCTGGCCTTACATTTAGGTCTTTAATCCATTTTGAGCTTATTTTTGTGTATGGTGTTAGGGAGTGATCTAATTTCATACTTTTACATGTACCTGTCCAGTTTTCCCAGCACCACTTATTGAAGAGGCTGTCCTTTCTCCACTGTACATTCCTGCCTCCTTTATCAAAGATAAGGTGACCATATGTGAGTGGGTTTATCTCTGGGCTTTCTATCCTGTTCCATTGATCTATCTTTCTGTTTTTGTGCCAGTCCCATACTGTCTTGATTACTGTAGCTTTGTACTAAAGTCTGAAATCAAGGAGCCTGATTCCTCCAGCTCCATTTTTCGTTCTCAAGATTGCTGTGGCTATTCGGGGTCTTTTGTGTTTCCATACAAATTGTGAAATTTTTTGTTCTTGTTCTGTGAAAAATGCCATTGGTAGTTTGATAGGGAATGCATTGAATCTGTAGATTGCTTGGGTAGTATACTCATTTTCACAATGTTGATTCTTCCAATCCAAGAACATGGTATATCTCTCCATCTATTTGTATCACCTTTCATTTCTTTCATCAGTGTCTTATAATTTTCTGTATACAGGTCTTTTGCCTCCTTAGACAGGTTTATTCCTAGATATTTTATTCTTTTCTTGCAATGATAAATGGGAGTGTTTTCTTAATTTCACTTTCAGATTTTTCGTCATTAGTGTATAGGAATGCAAGAGATTTCTGTGCATTAATTTTGTATCCTGTTACTTTACCAACTTCATTGATTAGCTCTAGTAGTTTTCTGTTAGCATCTTTAGGATTCTCCATGTATACTATCAGGTCACCTGCAAAAAGTGACAGCTTTACTTCTTCTTTTCGGATTTCGATTTCTTTCATTTCTTTTTCTTCTCTGATTGCTGTGTCTAAAACTTCCAAAACTATGTTGAATAAGAGTGGTGAGAGTGGGCAACCTTGTCTTGTTCCTGATCTTAGCGGAAATGGTTTCAATTTTTCACCGTTGAGGACGATGTTGGCTGTGGGTTTGTCATATATGGCCTTTATTATGTTGAGGAAAGTTCCCTCTATGCCTACGTTCTGGAGGGATTTTATCATAAATGGGTGTTGAATTTTGCCTAAAGCTTTCTCTGCATCTATTGAGATGATCATATGGCTTTTCTCCTTCCATCTGTTAATACGGTGTATCACGTTGATTGATTTGCATATATTGAAGAATCCTTGCATTCCTGGGGTAAACCTCATTTGATCATGGTGTATGATCCTTTTAATGTGCTGTTGGATTCTGTTTGCTAGTATTTTGTTGAGGATTTTTGCATCTATGTTCATCAGTGATATTGGCCTGTAGTTTTCTTTCTTTGTGACATCTTTGTCTGGCTTTGGTATCAGGGTGATGGTAGCCACGTAGAATGAGTTTGGGAGTGTTCCTCCCTCTGCTATATTTTGGAAAAGTTTGAGGATAGGTGTCAGCTCTTCGCTAAATGTTTGATAGAATTCGCCTGTGAAGCCATCTGGTCCTGGGTTTTTGTTTGTTGGAAGATTTTTAATCACAGTTTCGATTTCAGTGCTTGTGATTGGTCTGTTCATATTTTCTATTTCTTCCTGGTTCAGTCTCAGAAAGTTGTGCATTTCTAAGAATTTGTCCATTTCTTCCAGGTTGTCCATTTATTGCCATAGAGTTGCTTGTAGTAATCTCTCATGATCCTTTGTATTTCTGCAATGTCAGTTGTTACTTCTCCTTTTTCATTTCTAATTCTGTTGATTTGAGTCTTCTCCCTTTTTTTCTTGATGAGTCTGGCTAACGGTTTATCAATTTTGTTTATCTGCTCAAAGAACCAGCTTTAGTTTTATTTATCTTTGCTATTGTTTCCTTAATTTTTTTTCATTTATTTCTGATGTGATCTTTATGATTTCTTTCCTTCTGCTAACTTTGGGGATTTTTTGTTCTTCTTTCTCTAATTGCTTTAGGTGTAAGGTTATGTTGTTTATTTGAGATGCTTCTTGTTTCTTAAGGTAGGATTTTATTGCTATAAACTTCCTTATTAGAACTGCTTTTGCTGCATCCCATGGGTTTTGGTCATCAAGGTGATTGTGGGGATTTACTCCACTGCTCCTGAGGCTGCTGGGAGAAATTTCCCTTTCTCTTCTTTGTTCTCACAGCTATTGGGGTTCAGCTTTAGATTTGGTCCTGCCTCTGCGTGTAGGTCCCCTGAGGGCATCTGTTCTTCGCTCAGACAGGATGGGGTTAAAGGAGCAGCTGCTTCGGGGGCTCTGGCTCACTCAGGCTGGGGGGAGAGAAGGGCACGGATGCGGGGCAAGCCTGTGGCGGCAGAGGCCAGCATGACGTTGCACCAGCCTGAGGCGTGCCGTGCGTTCTCCAGGGGAAGTTTCCCTGGATCATGGGACCCTGGCAGTGGTGGGCCGCACAGGCTCCCAGCAGGGGAGGTGTGGATAGTGACCTGTGCTCACACACAGGCTTCTTGGTGGTGGCAGCAGTGGCCTTAGCATATCATGCCCGTCTCTGGGGTCCGCGCTGATGGCTGCGGCTCGCACCCATCTCTGGAGCTCCTTTAATCAGTGCTCTTAACCCCCTCTCCTTGAGCACCAGGAAACAAAGAGGCAAGAAAAAGTCTCTTGTTTCTTCGGCAGCTCCAGACTTTTCCCGGATTCCCTTCCGGCTAGCTGTGGCGCACTAGCCCCCTTCAAGCTGTGTTCACTCCGCCAACCCCAGTCCTCTCCCGGCGCTCCGACCAAAGCCTGAGCCTCAGCTCCCAGCTCCGCCCGCCCCGGCGGGTGAGTAGACAAGCCTCTCGGGCTGGTGAGTGCTGGTCGGCACCAATATTCTGTGCGGGAATCTCTCCGCTTTGCCCTCCGCACCCCTGTGGCTGCGCTCTCCTCCGTGGCTCTGAAGCTTCCCCCCTCCGCCACCTGCAGTCTCCGCCCGCGAAGGGGCTTCCTAGTGTGTGGAAACCTTTCCTCCTTCATGGCTCCCTCCCACTGGTGCAGGTCCCGTCCCTATTCTTTTGTCTGTGTTTTTTTCTTTTTTCTTTTGCCCTACCCAGGTACGTGGGGATTTTCTTGCCTTTTGGGAGGTCTGAGGTCTTCTGCCAGCATTCAGTAGGTGTTCTGTAGGAGTTGTTCCACATGTAGATGTATTTCTGATGTATTTGTGGGGAGGAAGGTGATCTCCACGTCTTACTCTTCCACCACCTTGAAGCTCTTCGCAACAGCATTTTTGAAAAAACTTTGTTACTTTTTTTTACATTCAGTTTATTCTCTAATGTTGTTTTCCTTTACAGTGGTCCATGAATGAAGCACTATAATCTCTAAGTGTGTATGGCTTCTAAATATCTTACTCTTGCCTTAGAATAGAGGTGAGAGGAAAGAAAAGAAAGAGTGCACTCAGGGGGCTTGTGGGAGATAGCCAGCAAGTCTTCTCCCTTCTGGGCCTCAGGCATTGACTGCCTGCTGTTAATATCCATGTGTGGATATTAACACATATATGCTGTCACCATGATCTTTTTGCTCCACATTCAGTGCTCAGTGCTCTAATCTGTATTCTCAACCCTGAGTAACACATGATCTCATTGGGGAGGGAGGCTCTGACTAGGAATTGTTTTAATCCTTGGTGAGAAGTCAGATGTATGAGCGAAGGTCTCGAGCTCCCCCTAGAGGTGGGCACCTTTTATGTTCTCAGGTAGTCAAAACTAATGTAGCTTGTGACATTGCCAAAACAATGCTGTTCCCAAGCCATAGCCACAGGTGGCTGTTCAATTTTAAATTAATTAAAAATTCAGTTCTTCAGTCGTACCAGTTACATTTAATGTGCTCAGCAGCCACAAGTGGCTAGTGGCTGCAATACTGAACAGTGAAGATGCAGAACATCATTGCACAGCTGGAGGTGTTAGAGGGACAGTTAGGGGGTAAGGGTGTGGAGATAATCTAATATTAACGAGAATAAGTCCCATCCTAGGGAAGTGACACAGTGACATATAGATGCCAAGTAGCGTATTCAGATACGGAACAAACGCTTCTGAGTCGAAGGCCAATTCAATGGAAAAAGGCATCCTGCACCCTAGGCCTTTAGGTGTTTCAGAGACACAGCTTTATAATCACAGACTCCTACGTGATCAACTTCTCTATGCTGCAGGGTTCTGCCGTATCATCACCCAAGAGAGCCACTGACTCTCTCTCGTCACCAACGCTACTCCCTATGCTACTCTCTACACTGGTCCTTCCTTTACTTTGTAATCCAAGACCCTGATCATGGGTAATCACAATTACACAAACATAACTAAGAAATAGTATTAAATGCCTATTTAACTCTAGCTTATTGTATTCATTCCACTGTCTCTTTTCCCGGTCATTGTACCAATTCACTTTGTAAAGCAGGACTCATTTGCCTAACAGACATGGAAGGTCAGCCTATCTTCCAAGCTTCCTTCCAACCCTTCTTTCAGATGTGCACGGGAGGAAGGACAGGTGGCTGAAGAAGGGGGTTAACTTTATATGCAGAATAGTGAGCGAAAATCATTTAGCAAGTACGAGTAGCTGCCTTGGCAGGTTTTTTTCTTTGCCTATTTGGCTTGAAGGTCTTTTATGAGCTCAACCAGTCCAGTCCAATTTACGGGATCCACTCCTGGAATAGGATGATTGCAAAGCATTATGCAGTGCTATATTTCTGAATTTACTTATCAGCAACTCTGTTTCCAAAAAGATTGAAGGGCAGTTTTTCTTGTAAATATTAACTGTTTGGGGGGAAATAAATCTATAATCATATAAGGGTTATAAAAATTACAACACTGTGTTCCCAAGTCACACACCCCATGAATCTCATTAACTTATAGCTATATATATTTTCCATGTTGGCTTTATGCTACTTGTCATTCATATAGAGTACAACATATTTTAACAGCATGGTCCAGGAATTTATCAGATAAAAATAAAAAGAAAAATGCCTTGATCACTTATAAAACAAAGCCAACTACAGGTTTTAAATGTAATAGACAAAAATACAGCAACGATGACTTAGACAAGTTAGGGCATAATTCTGTACGTAAAACTGAGAAAAAGCAGACACACACATAGTAAGACTCCTCCAAATGGCACTAAATGGGAGACAGGATAATCACATCTGAGAGAAAATCTGAATTATAGAATATTTTAAGAATGCAGTCTTCTTATACCTGGAGAAACAACAATAATCATGACAATAAGACTAATTGCTTACAAAGTATCAACTGACCTCTTTTCATTAGCAGATTTTACTGCAAAAAGGATAGAAGAGGATTTCATTAGTTAGGAGACAGAGGGCTAAACCAGATGAACTTTCAAGATCATTTCAGATCGTGACCTATGATTCTATGGTCTGTAAGTAGCAACATCTAGTTATACAAAACTAATTAATGTGATAAAGTCATTAAACATAGTTCTTTCAAATGGGTTAAACATATTTTCTATAATACTCTTTATGTTTCACTTTTTAAGAGAGAGCATAAAACGGAACTACATAAAGACAAGGTCAAATGATAACATACTTCAAGTTAATGGAATCTGAATTAATACCACTCTTCTTGGATAAACATCTCCAGTAAGCATACTTGAGAAAGAAGACAGGTGGTAGAGTCCCAGCTCTGCTTCAACTGACTGTTTTACAACCTCTCTGACCTCCAGTAAGGGGTTTCAATCCTATCATCTCTGAGGGTCCCTTCCTTCTCTAACCTCTGCTGTTATATGCACAGTTTTAGTTTCCTTGCAATTTATACGCAACATATGACATTAATCTAGAGGAATGAAGAGATTAGAGCCTATTTCTTATTGGATTGAGTTGTTATTTCTTCAAACCTAAAAGACAGCAAAATTCTTGTGATTTGCTTTCTATCACGGAAGACACTGGAAATTTCTTTGATAATGATTCCTTTTATATCTAATCTGAAAACCTCCATATTGGTCTTTTAATTTTATAACTCAAGAAAATAACACACAAAAAGTTCTGCAATATTCACAATTCCAATTGTCTTGCTGTTAACCTAGAGATGGTTTGTGGCAAGAGCAAGGCGAGAAGCCAAGGACCTTTCAGCCAGATGTTGGCAAGGTTGAATGCTCCTTAACATACACTTCCTGTGAAAAATCATAATGACAGATGACCAAGTGGGAAGTAAGGTTAATTCTTACATTGCCCAATATCATGGGGTACTTAACAAACAAAAGTCGGAGAGCTGGAAAAAAAGCATCCTGATTAATTTCAAGATTCAGCTGACTTCTCTGGAACTCCTATACCTTAAGACAATTTCTTTTGCTCCACGTTATAAAACAGGCAAGAAGTAGAAAGAAATTCTGAGAATAATGCTGTAAGCATTAAGATTGGAAAAGGTATATACTCAATGTATATCCTGAGAGGCAGGTGACTGTTTTCATTTTGAGGAAAATGAAACAGCAGGTAGAGAAAATAAATTCATTTTAAGTAAAAATTGAAAGTATACCCACTGTCTATTAAGTATTCTGCTTTCATGTGTCACTCAATTGCGAGATTTTGGAGAAGATTGGACACAAATCACGAAGCCTGACTTCTGTGTTTTGATTGTTGGTCTGACTACTGACTGGCTAACCTGGTAAGATCAGTCCAAAAATGCAGTTAATTTATATATTTAGATCCAGAATACAATCCTCAAAATGTAAAACAGTGTTTCCAGCAATTTTATGACCTTTTGTCGGACATTCATCATTCCAGTTCACTTCAGCATGTCTTGTTAAGATGGTTGCAAAACTTTGGGAATCTTGACTTAATAACAATGTCAGCTGATTAACAGCACAACTTCTCTAATTGGGAAGATCTGAAAAATGCTTTAACTTCAGTATGTGTGTCTCTCCATGACAGATCCCTACTTTCACCAATTTCTCCCATCCCTAACAGGCCTGTCAATTTTATAGTAGCTCTGACCCACTCCTTGTCAATGTTTATGTTTAACTGGATCAACAAAGGAAGTACGACATGCTGAAACATGGGGAAGAAAAAATAATAACAACATGACTTTGAGGATGAACAAATACCCTATTGATATTCAGCTACAGCTTCTGAAAATGCTCACAGGACGTTTGGAAATTGCATTTCTAAATGTTATGGGCTTCGGGTCTCTCAACCATGTAATGAATATGTATTCTTTCTCCATTTATTTATTATTGGTAGAAACTGAGTGATGGACTTTTCCACTGATGCCCCTGTCCATGTTTATTTTCTCATTGCTCCAGTCAGCATTGTTATCTGACAATGCAAAACAAGTTACGTTTGGGTTGAAACACACAGGCAATCCTTCTTTCAAAGATTTTTCATCTGTCACTATCATCTCCGCTAAGATGCAGAACAGGGAATGACAGAATGATTGGTTTTATTTGCATTTTTCTTTTCAAGATAAAATAACAAAACTGTGATGATTTCAAATGGCAGGGTCTAATGAAGGATTATAAATTATTGCCTAACGTGCCAAATACTTTGGACCAGTAGCTTGAAATTGTGTTCTGAAGACTGTTTAGAATGACTGCTTGTCACAATCTCTTTCTTCATTTAAGAAAATGAACTGTTTCTTGAAAATATCATAAGACCAAAAAAAAAAAAAAAAAAGAAAAAACTGCACAAAAAAGCAAGGTCAAAATAAACTCAAGTAAAATAGATTATATAGTTCCCTTCACATTAGTAGCTCTTGCCAATACTACTTGTTGAAGCTATGCTCCTTTGTTTTCTAAAAGGAAAAAGATTTTTAAAGCCTATTTTTTTTTGCTTTAGTTTTTCAAATGATATAGATTCAAACACAATTGCATAAGTCTGATAAACTCAAATGTATGTATCATCAACTCCTAACTGAAGGCTCACAGATGCTAAGAAAGTTGAGATCCAGCCAAGGAACCCACCAAATAAGACACCTGTTTCTTGGGCTTGGGTTGAACTGAGCAGGGGCAATAGGAGGCTGATTGGCCAAAGATGGTGTACTCACTCAAATATTTTGGTCAAAACTCTTCTTTGGCTATCGCAGCAGAATAACAACAATATTTTCAACCTAAACGTGAATATTGCTATGCAGAATCGTGTCAATGTTAAAATACAGCAGTGTGTTACCCTACCATTTTTCCTTCTACATGGGTTTCTAGATTAAGGAAGGAACCTCAAATGCTGAAGGCAGTTCTGTTTCCATAACCTACAAAATCTGACCTGACGGAGTCAACTACACACATAAACCTATTCCCTTGTTGATCTATGGCAGAGGAGAATACGTAGGAAGATTGACGTGACTGGTTTAAGACTAAATTATCTGATTTCAGTGAAAATAGTTTGGCAACCTGAATGAGCATCAGATTACAGACTCCGCTGATTTCCCCAATATTCCTGCCCCCTGCCAGAATAAAACATCTTTGACTATCAGTGATGTTAACACTGTCAATATTTATTCGTCAAAGCAGAGGGCTGCCCAATTTCTCAGCATCTTGGTGCTACAGATACAGCCAATCTAGATAGTTCAAGCAGAAGGAAAAAAAAAGTTTTGGATCAAAGGTATCTGAATTTATGAATTAGATTATTGTGAATTCAGCAGATTCTGCTTTGCTTTGCTAGTGAAAGGCAAAATGTTACACTGCTTTTGGGAATAGTGTATGATTCTTGAAGCTATCAGTGGAGAAATAGCTGTGTCAATTAATTATGAATAAATGACTATAGGAGATAGTTTTTGCATTGGGCAACATATTAAGATAAAAAGTTAAATAGTTGAATAGTTTACAAAGCATGAAACTTGATCGACAGCCACATATACATCTGCTTCTGGGGCCTGAGATAAGAGGACAATGAAGTTTTCTCCTCTGATTACTGTGTAAATCAGGTGTGCCTGGCTCTCTGTTTCGTATTATATTCGGAAAGTGAGCGATGGGGAGGCAAGGGAAAAAGAAAGAAGGAAAAATTAGTGAGAAGAATAGATGTGACAAGAGGACAAGCAGAAGTGAGATACGTCTTTGAATAATTTTTATTCTATATGGAGAAACTGAAACATTATAATAAGACCTGAGAAATAACTTCTATATTTTTCAGCCCATTTCAAAATACATGTACAGTTCAAGAACAATAGATAGGGCTTCCCTGGTGGCGCAGTGGTTGAGAATCTGCCTGCTAATGCAGGGGACATGGGTTCGAGCCCTGGTCTGGGATGATCCCACATGCCGCGGAGCAACTAGGCCCGTGAGCCACAACTACTGAGCCTGCGCGTCTGGAGCCTGTGCTCCGCAACAAGAGAGCCCGCGACAGTGACAGACCTGCGCACCGCGATGAAGAGTGGGCCCCGCTTGCCACAACTAGAGAAAGCCCTCGCACAGAAACGAAGACCCAACACAGCAAAAATTAATTAATTAATAAACTCCTACCCCAAACATATAAAAAAAAAAAAAAAAAAAAAAAAAAAAAAAAAAAAAAAATTAAAAAAAAAAAAAAAAAAAAAAAAAGAACAATAGATAGAGAGGGATCTCCTGGCAATCATTTTGATCACTTCAATGGGCCATTGAAATTTTTCATGAAAAGGAACAATGATTAATGTGTGCCAAATCTTATATTAATACATTAAAGCTATGGTGATATAATGAGTTTTTTATTCTTTATAAAAGTGATTATTTATGTATGTTAAACAGGAAACTAAGATGTTACTATGGAAATCGAAATCCCATGGAGTTGCCAAATTTTGCCAGTACAATTAAACAGCTCTAGAAAAGACTCATTTCTATCAAAAATAAAACAACATATGGTTTGCTCTAAAACTAGGTCTCTTGAAGAAAAACGGTGCTATGTAGTTAATGTTGTGCTTTTGAGGGCTTTAAATCTTATTCTCCCTTAAATAACTTTTGTTCTTAAATTCTTTAAGAAAAGTCGCAAGTGCATTTACTCTGATCCAGCACGAGATAAGTGACTTTCTGACAAAGGGAAAAAAAAAAAAATCAATGAAAGAGAGTCTTCTGAACAAACAGTGTTGGAACAACTGCATCAATTTCCCCCCCAAAATGAACCTTGACTTAAGCCCACACTCTACCCAAAATTTCACTCAAAATGAACCACAGATATAAATGTGAAGTGTAAAACTGTAAAACTTTTTTGAAAAGAATATAGGAGAAAATCTTCATGACCTACTGTTAGGCAACAAATTCTTCAATATGATACCAAAGGCATGATCCATAAAAAAAACCTCAATTATTGGATTCCCTAAAATTAAATGCTTTTGCTCTGTGAAAAAAGTATGTCAAGGAACTGAAAAGACAAACCACTGACTTAGAGAAAATGTTTGCAAATCACATATCAGAGAGGACTCATATCCAGAATATATAAAGAACCCTCCAAACTCCACAGTAAGAAACCAAATAATCCAATTAGAAAATGAGCAGAAGATTCCAACAGACATGTCATCAAAGAATATATACAGATGGCAAATAAACATAGGGAAAGATGTTCAACAACACTAGCCATTAGTAAATGCAAATTAAAACTACCATGAGGGCTTCCCTGGTGGCGCAGTGGTTGAGAGTCCACCTGCCTATGCAGGGGACACGGGTTCGTGCCCTGGTCTGGGAAGATTCCACATGCCATGGAGCGGCTGGGCCCGTGAGCCGCAACTACTGAGCCTGCGCGTCCGGAGCCTGTGCTCCGCAACGGGAGAGGCCACAGCAGTGAGAGACCTGCGTACCGAAAAAACAACAACAACAACAACAAAAAACTACCATGAGACACCACTACATATATATCAGAATGGCTAAAATTAAAAAATATATATACTGATAATGTCAAATGCCAGTGAGGGTGTGAAGAAACTGGATCTCTCATATATTCCTGGTGGAAATGTAAATGATACAGCCACTCAGGAAATTAGTCTGGCAGTTTCTTTGTAAGTTAAACATATACTTACTATATGACCCAGCACTTTTACTTCTGGGCATTTATCCTAGAAAATGAAAACTTATGTTTATATAGAAATCTGTACATGAATATTCATAACAGCTTTATTTGTAATAGCCCCAAACCGGAAATGACTCAAATGTCCTTCAGTGTGAACTGTTAAACAAACCATGGTGTATCCAGACAATGGAATACTACTTGGAAATAAAAAGGAATGAACTACTGATATGTGAGACAAACTGGTTCACTCTTAAGGGTATTCTGCTGCCAGAACAAAAGCTAGTCTCAAATCACACATAGTGTATGATTCCATTTATACAGCCTTCTTGAAACGGCAAATTATAAACATCGCTGCTGCCAGGGGATAGGCAAGAGGAGGTAGGGTGTGACTATAAAGGGGCAGCACGAGTGAAGCACTTTGTAGTGATGGAACAGTTCTGCATCTTCATTACGATGATGGTTATACAAAGCAAATGTATGTGATCAATTGTCACAGAATTAGTTAAAAAGACATACAGAAATGAGTGCATGCAAACAATGATGAGACCTGAGTAAGGTCTGTGGCACAGTTTATTGTACTGTTCCAGTTAATTTCTTGCATTTGATAATGCTCTATAGCTATATAAGATGGTACCATTGCAGGGATCTGGGTGATGGGTACACAAAACCTCTCTGCACTATTTTTGCAACTTCCTGTGGGTCTGGGTCTATAACTATTTCAAAATTTAAAAAATCTTAAATAAAACATTCCTGGTCATGAGGTTAATAAAATGAATCAGAAAAAAGTGAAGTGCACAATTAAATGAATTCCATTATCATACAATACTTGTAATACTGGTACATATACTATGTTTTCGTCTCTCTTTCTTTAACTTGAGAGTGTAATATGGGACGAGAAGATTTAATTTCAGGAGCTCATGGATTCTTACCTACACCATGGAAACTCAACTCCCAAGGCTTAGTAACTGTCTGTCTCTGGATTAGGATAATGTTTTTGGCAGCTAAGTGACTCAGATTCATATTGCAGCCAGACCTCAGAGCATCCTCGTTCACACACTTAACTACATACTTTTAATATTTTATGACTTTGTAATTGTTACCTCGCTCTTTTTCCTTTACTAGATTGTAATTTAGAAAACTGAGCTCATTCAAAAGACTATCCTATCAATATGGTGGCATTTAAGATAGAATCCTTGGTGTCTACCTTTCCATACAAAGTGGCCTATTTCATGGGGGCTGCAGGTTCCTGGAAAGCTGCCCTGTAGTATCCTCATCTCTCTGACACTCTCAGCATCATCTTCATGTTAAATGTCCCTGGTTTGTGATTCTGATCATTTTTCACTGAGCAGATTTCATCCCTGTAACTATTTCACCTTTCATCCTTTTAATGAGAATTAGATATGACTCCCAAATTAAGGGTTTTACATTGTTATCCTAAATACCCTTTAAGTGTATGTCACATAGTCCAGAGTACCAGATATTACAATTCACCTCCATTTCCAGCTTAATTCTGGATGCTTTGTTGACCAAGAGAGAATTTTCATTAGAAGACCTAAAGATCATAGAAGATGTAAACCATCCCAATGAATGGGTTAATAAAATGTCCCCACAGCTCAGGACAGTTTGATTCTCTCAATCAAGTACTGAGTTCTTAACCTACCCTAACAGAATACAGCTACCTAATAGTCATGTCTATCTATCTACTTTTTCAAACCTATTTCGGTTATGATGAGTCATAATTTCTAGAAAGAACAAAGAAAAGTGATTTAATTTGTCCCATTAACCAGTTACATTACTAGCACCTTTAATAATAAAATGTCAATATTCTCTGTATAATTAATACATTAAAATTTCAGTACTTAAACCAGTAAGAATCCCTTGGTAAATGATGAGCTTCATCTAAGCAGATATGGTTTGTTCTTTTCATGTTTATTTTCTAAGTGCAGAAAATAAACCCACCAGAACCATCATTCCCATTCATTAAGCTTTTGTTGAATGAATACATAAATGTATGCATGAAGAAAATAAATGGTGGTGGCAGGAGTTTGTTCCCTGTCAACAAGCTAGCTATAATCTCAGCATGTCTTATATAGAATAATAAACTACTAAATATGGTACAGGGTTTGGGCAAGATTGGCTAATTATTTTCTAGGGAAATTTGGGTATGAGGAAATGAAAGAACTAGCCATGGAGAGAAAAATTATAAATCTACAACAGATTGCTGGATAAGAAAAGCCTGAATTGGGCTACGTGTAAGCATAAACTAGTTTGAGAAAATCAATTTAAAAAATTAACTGGATATTTGGGAAGTATACTAGTATATAGTAAATAATTAAACATTTTAAACTCCTCATTGTTAAAATAAATGGTTCTTTGTACAATTTCCCCTCTTGTTATTAACATCATAGTTTCTTCATTTTCCTGATCTGGTTTATAAGAAATTTCTAATAATCGTGACACAGAAAGCAAATACTCTACAAATACTGTCCTATCATCTTTGCGCCTAATCTATTTGAGGCTCTCACAAATCGTGGATATGACATTCAGGGCCTTTGAGGACTTGGCCATCGCATTCTGTGCTAACTGTAAAAGAATTTCCAACCAAAATTTATTTCCAAATTTTGGATTAGAATCAATTAGATTCTGCCACTGAGTAAATCCCTACTTAATTTTCATGTAAATTGGAAATTTTAATATTATGTGGGATGGGCGCTAGTTCTAGATGACAAGACTACATATTTGGCTCTTTTCCAAAAGTATCTAAGATTTTAAATTAGTTGCACTTCACTGTCTTATGTGAAAGTTGTGGATGGTTTCTCTTTTTCTTTTTTGGAAGGAAGGAGATTAAGTGAACAATTCAATGTCGGGTGTATACAGGGCTTTTTTCTATGCTTTAAAATAATTAAGGTGCTCTGCACAATTCCCACATGGTGTTTAAAGGTGAGATTCAGTTAGATAACAAATTATCTGACTCAGCTCCATACATTCCAGCAATATTCAACTAAAATCAATTATGCATCCTGTGTTTTTCAAGTTTCCAACATATGGGGCTAAGGAAGGACACTGTCAAAACATCCGTAAACTCAGACATGTTACTGAACTACACATGCCAAGGTGGTTGGGAAATTGTCTACTGATTTCATTTGTACAACGATTAATTTTAGGAATAACCGGATACTAACTAGCTAGTAAATAATTTCTAATGTAGTAAGAGTACCATAGCAGGGATGAGATCCAATATTTTACTAAAACCTAAATAGTTGTGGGGAAAAACCCAGCAGCTCTAAAGTTGTCAATTTTTTTTTTTTTCATGTTCTGTAGAATACGACATTTTGAATTCAATTTTGAGAGCAGATTTTACCTTAACTTTGGGGAAGAAGGGAATGGCCTTCATAGGTCTTTTGATTTTCCAATGTAAAGGCCACTATCCTAGTCTGGAAGGGAATATTCAGCGGTAAGGATAAGCTGAATATTGATGAATATATGCATAATAATGAAAAGTTTGTTTTCTTTTAGATGAAGTTGCATCTGTGGCACGGTTTACATTCAGGCAAATAAAAACAATGAAATAGCATAATACCATGAAGAAGAACGCCTGTTTTCTCACTAGGAATTTCAGAAATATAAGGGTTTAATCTTCAGGCAGTGTGACTTGAGAGGGGGGGGCCTCCTATGTGGCTGGTGAACTGGCCTCTTGAAATCATGGTAGGCTTGAGCTGAGAGCCACATCCATCCAGTAAGAGAACCTGTGAAGGTCCATGATTAGGAATATCCATTTCTTTATTCTTAATCTACTCTGTGCACTGCTTTACCTTTCTGTTATGCCCAAGATTTTGGTGAATTTTTTACTACAAGTGATAGCCAGGTGTGACAGTTTATTTGGAGAGCTAAGAGAAGGGTTGATGATGTCCTTTAGGATGACACAGTGTGGGAGAGAGACAATATCTGAACTTGACAGAATAGAGGACTACTGGAAGAGGGGAAATAAGAGGCCATCAGGCTGTATGTAACACAAATGCCCTCAAAAATAGGGGCAAAGACTTGGCTTCCTCTGATCAAATACAATAGAGGCAATTTGGGTATTAAAGTATCATCTCTTAAGACTGGAGAAGTTGAAGATGGGTTATGTAGGAATACCTAGCTAAAAGATAAATTATTTAAAATGAACTGCACTGTTTGTTTCCCAAAAAAGTTCATTACTAAAGTGAAAAAGGAGCTAGTACATAGTTACTTGATGTTTAATAAATATGTTATTATTTATTAAGCTAAAATTTTTTAAAAAACAATCATGTTGAGCTTTGGTATACCAACATATGAAAAATACATTTTAATCACAAATGATATTATTTGTGAAACACAAATGCATGGAGTGGAATAGGTAAGCATTCTGTGATTAACTGATTCCAAGATTCAGTTTGAAGAGAATGAGTCTAAAGTATACCCTACAGAGCTTAAGGCTTTAGGACACCAGGGCTGTGCTGAGAAAAACAAAGCCAAGGGATTTATCAATCCTGTGAATTAGATTAATGCAGCCAGTCAAGCTGGATATTATGGGGAAAATCTTTTTCTCAACAGCAAGTATTTTTGTCTGTAATTGTTCTTAATCATTCAAATAATTGCATTCACTATCTTACTCTGCTTGTGTGAATGACTTTTCTTGAAATAGTTCATTTTTTTCTCTGTAGGGTAGGTATTTAATTTCTGAAGGTTTTCTACCATATGTCCTGTCTTGGCTGGTCGTCATCCAAAAATTGTTCTTTTCCTATAAAATATGTATCATTTCAGTTATCTGATGTTTTTTCCCTTCTTCGATGAAAATCTTACAGATTTTCCTGTCTTAAATCCCACTTTATCTCCTCCATAAAATTTTCATTTTCTTTGCCTATACATTTATCTTAATTAGCCTTCAGTTCCTTCTATTAAGTATATCTCCATCAATGTTTGCTGTGACCAGGACAAGTGGTGGATAAAAGTGCTATTTTAAGTAAGTATGAGTCAGATAACTGCAGCCCCAGGAAGGTCATGTCTTTTTCTCCTCCTTGAAAGTCCAAGGACCAAGAGAAGGACAAATGAAGTCATGAGAATGAGAGTTGTACTTTCATAGCAGAGGTAGGGTCCAGAGATGCTCCTCAAGTTCAATTATGTGGTCATTAGGAAAAGTCTTTTGTTGCTGTAATGATAATAAGATAAGCCAAGTGCTTAAGTAGCATTAAATGAACAGGAGATATTTATGGAGGAACCCCTTAGGTTTTGTTGAAATATATCACTTATTTTGAGTAGATTACAAGGTAGACGTATGACAACTCAATCATGCAGACATTTAAGGAAAAAGCGTCACTGCTGTAGTTAGGAAAACGTTTTAGCCTGGGGGCAGAAATAATCCAATACTAATAGTATTTGATTTTCCTTTTTCTCTTGTTTGCATGGAAATGGTGAGAGGAATAGAAAGAAAAGGTAGGGATGCTACCCCCTGCCTGCCCTCCCCGCTGGGGTCATCAAACTCTTGTAAGAGAAATTTCTCCCCAAATGGAAAGAGTATGTAATCTATAGAGGAAAACTATTTCTCCTCAAATGGAAAGAGTACGTAGTCTATAGAGGAAAACTATTTCTGGTGGTAAAACATAAATATGTTTAGACATTCGCATTTGTAACTTTTCTTAATCTAGATAATTTTTTGCTCAGATCCTATTTTATTTTCTCTGCAGTCTACGTGATTTGTTGACCCATCTCTACTTCTGTACTTTATAAGATTCTTGAAGAAATGTTGTTTGCTTTATTACTGTAAATTGTGATTCTATAGCTTTCATGCATTTTTTCTTTCTTACAAAATAAAACTATCGTTCAATATATCCAGCTAACTCTCATTGTTCGTTAAAAGATAAGTATAAGTAATAGGGAGATACAAGAGAAAAGAAATAATACAGGTTTAGCAGAAACATCTTTTTGAATAGCAAACTGAGACCACGGATTTTTTTTTTTTTTTTAAGCAAACCCATCATCAGATTTTAAAGCTGCAGATCAGAAAGGATTTTGCCCAATCTCTCTTTTTTTTTTATTAATGTAGAAGTTGAAGCTCGGAGGTCTTAAAATACTTGCCCTAAGCTGTTGGATCCAGTATAATCAGCTGTAAGGTGTCTGCCTGACCTGAAGCTTAGCTCTAGAAGGGTGAGAAAGAGACAAAGAACTTATTGTATGTTAAACTTCAACCTGAACCTCTAGTAATGAGGACAGCCTCCTTTGAAGGTTCCAAACAGGGAGTGGGGTCAAGACTTCTCCTTTTCCCTTGGTTACTTAATTGTTACTTCTTCCTGTCCCCAGACAATGCCAAGTGTGTGTGATAAGCCTTGACCCTCATATCTGCCTCTTTCACCACCCTCTGTACCATGCCTTAGGGCCAGATATAGTCTGTTTTTATTCTTTTTTTTTTCCTCAGCCTTTCACCTACATCTTAGCCTCCTTTTCCCTTTGACCTCATGGTCCCAGACAACCACTTCATTCTTACTGGAGAACTCTGTGAACTGTGAACTGTGAACTGAGTCCTCCAGATTTAACCCTTAATGTACTGAATATTATCAAAGAAGCTGGAAAATCTCCTCTCAAGAAAATGTCCCTTGCTAGGAGGGCCATTGTTTCACTACAAAATCCTATCTTGAAGGCCAAAAGCGAAATATTACTTCATTTCTTACTCTAAGTATCCCTAGGGAAACTTAATGAAACCCTGGAAAGATGGATGCCTTAGATGAACATCAAAGAGAAAGAAATGCAGTAAAGAAAGCACATAATTTTCAAAATAGAATTCTGATCACATTTATTTTGTAAGTAAACAAATAATCCAGGAAGAAATCACTAGGGAGAGGTCTATTCCTAACACAATATTGCTGGTATTTACTGAACTGTGTCAAAAACCTAGTAGAATCTCTAAATGCCATCAATCAGAAGTTATCGTCCTCGTGGAGGATATATATGAACACAGATTACATTGGTACTGGAGTCATGCCTATGAGACATCAGAAAAATTGGGATTCTAATAGATTTGAAACACAGGTTGAGTATCCGGGGAAACTGAGAGGTGTCTTTCTACCTCAGAAGTTGCATAACCTTGTACAGGGAGCCGAAACCTACTAAATGGATCAGCCGTCCGAAGGGGACTTGAGTGATTTTTCCCAGTCCTGTCATTTTGTGAGCCTCTCATTTTTACAACACTTACGGTAGAGACAAATTGCAAGAGAAAGTTCACTTAGAATGAAAAAAATCAAAGGCTGGCAATGACTCAAAGATGTTACGGTCTTGGCTTCACCCCTTCCTGGCCTTTTAGTAACTACAAGTAATCAGAGCCATTTTAAGGCTTTTATGAATGCTTCCATTATTTTCCTATGCTGTGTAATTCTAACTGTAGAAGCAAGATGTATTTACCTAATCCGTGGACTGACACACAGTAACCAATATCTAAATACAAATGAATCTTTGGGAGAACAAGGAAAGGCTTAATATGTGAGGATCACTCAACCTGTAGAGGTTTATCCTTTTGTGTTTAGGTTCTCTGGTCCCCTCAGGATGCCATCTATTTAATTGTTTTTTGAATAGCTCTAGTGATTTTAACAACCTTGCTTGTAGGGTTTTTTTTTTTTTTCTATATTTTAAAGTGTTTCTAATTTTTTATGAAAAGTTCCTCTGACATTTGCTTTGATTTTTTTCCCCATTTAATTTCCATTTATGCCCTTACTCCATTATTTCTAGGACGTGGGAAACTGAAACTTTGGATATGATCAAGGCTATTAAAAGCATGTACTTCTGTTGAAGCCTCTTATCATTTTGTTCTGGGTATTATCAGCCTCAGTATGGGAATAGAAAGGGAAAAGGTTAAAGTTTACCAGTGTATATTGCCCTTTGTTTTTATTCGCTTTTAAGAGCCTGGGAATAGTGTCTGTAATCCCAATGCACCCGAATAACAAAACTCATATCTGTGTATAAATTTTATATATGAAATGATATTGGAAATTGATAACAAAAATAATGATTTGATAGTGAATCTTCCCAGCATTAAATTGAAAATAAGTAAGCCACTTTACATTTTTAAAATTAAGTAATTACAGATCATTGGCTTAATGTTGTTTTCTGATCCTATGATGTGTATGCTCACCAGATTTCAGCTGTAATTTGTTTAGCTTTGAATCAGGGACATTTTGTACCATGATTCATTTGACGCACCTAAATTTTACAAAAACAATGATTTAGTCTTTTTTACTTATGTAAGCATAAGGTAATATAATAAAGGTGATCTGGAAACTTACCAGGAAAATAGGAACTGCACATTCATGTAAGCATCTTAATGGATATCTTATTATGATGAAGAGTTCAAAGAGGCCTGCCTTTAAGAGGCCAGCTCCTCTTAAATCTTGCAAAGAACAGCTTTTCCTCAGCTAACATTAAAAGAGATTTAACTATTTTAAGAGGTGTTAAAAACTTTGAACTTAGATATTAATCATTCAACAAATGCTTATGGAGCACCTAATATGTGCTAGTCTGTCTCTGTTTTGATCCCTAGAGATACAGAAGGAAAACTAAAGCAGGTAGTCAGTCTGGAAATAAGAGCTCAGCTCTGGGTACCTGCACTGGCACCATGTCGCCCTGGATAGAAAGGGCCAAAAAAATAAAAATGGCAATTTCATGCTTTATTTCTAGGTGTCACCACGGAATTACTAACCTACAGAATTTATTTTTTTTTAACTTTTAAAATGTAAGTAAGATACAAATACAGAAGAATATGCAATACAAGCATAGAGCTTAATGAATTATCATAAGACCAACACCCGAGTACACACTATTCATGTCAAGAAACTGAAGTATGCCCAGAACCCCAGAAGGTCCTCTATGTGCTCCATCTCATTATAATCACTTCCCTGCCCACAAAAGTAGCCATTTAAAATTTTTTTATAGTAATCATCTCTTTGCATTTCTTTATAGTCTTATCACCTTGTTATTCTAGGGACTAGATCAGAGCTTTGCAAATTGCATGTACTCAATAAATTCCTAAACAAGTTAAGTCACTGAAGATGCATTCCTCAAGTATACATCCTTAGAAACTGTTTAATCTTTCCTGTTTTTAGGGGTTTTTTTGGGGGGTTGGGGGGCTGGGGTGATTTGGGGATATGTCTCTTAAGTCACCATTATTCTACATGTTTTCCTTCCATACTTACATTTTCTTACAATTTATTTTTTCAAAACATAGGTCCATCTGACCTGTAGTTTTGAATATGCCCATCCTTTGTATTTCCCACAATTTGACAGGTGATGCAGAGGTTTGATTAGACTCAGACTCAGTCCCTTTGGCAACACCGCAAGTTCTACTGTGTTCTTTCATCAGGAGGCACATGCTATTCGGTTGTTCTTTTTTGTGATATTAGCAGCTGTGAATGCTATGACTAGATGCATTAATTTGATGGGAGTTATAAAATGGTGATATTCCATTGTTGCCATTTATTTTTCATTGTCTGGATGGAATAATTCTATACGTAGACGGTCTCCCTCAACTGTTATTTTGGTACCCAATCATATTGGTAAGGCGAGATAAATGTTTTATTTTTTTCCTTCTATTTCCCATTTCCCACAATGATGAGTTTGTCCCCAAACACCTTCTGAAAGTAACTAATTAGTTCTTTTATCCTTTTTTTGCACCATTATCAATTCATGGATTTAAACATATTTTATGAGTGTCAGTCCGACTGGGCTGCTGTAACAAAATACCATAGACTGAATGGCTTCTAAAAATGTTTATCTCACAATTCTGGATGCTGAAAGTCCAAGAGTAGGGGGTCAGCATGGTCAGGCTCTGGTGAGAGCTCTCCTCTGGCTCACAGACTGAGGACTTCTCGTTGTGTCCTCACATGGTGGAAAGGGTAACATAGCTCTCTGGAGTCTCTAAGAGTACGAATTCCATTCATGAGCCTCCATACTCATGACCTAATCACCTCCCGAAGACCCCACCTCCATCACATTAGGGGCGTTAGGATTTCAGCATATGAATTTTGGGAGGACACAAACGTTCAGTCCATAACAATGGATTTCAATTCATTGCTATTGCTATCCTTATTGGAGTTCAAATTGTCCTACATTTGACCTGCAGGAAACTTACTCATGTGTCTGGCTTTTGATGCTGTCAAATGGGATGATGAGGATGACTGGGTTATGTGTCTCTCCTCAGCCAGTAGGCTAACCTAGACATCATCAGAGTGGCTGTAGGGTTCCAAAGAGCCACAAGAGACGGCACACTTCAATGTGCAAGTATTTATTAAGTTTCTTAAGTCTCATTAGCCAAAGCAAGTCACATGGGCAAACCCAGGTTCACTGAGAGAGAACCACCTCAGAGTGGGAAATGGGATGAGAATTATTGGTCCATTTTTGCAAACAATCTACCACATATCTAACTGTCTTTCTCTTAAACATCACATACTCTTTTAGCTAGATCCCTAAAGTATTTTTTTTGGTCTTTTCTATAAAACTCAGTAATTTTACCAGTTATAGCTTGTTCTTAGTCAATATTCTCTGGTATGCAGAGAATATGTAGTTTCAATTTTTTTGTTGTTAATTTCAAGGAAGTTTAATTATTTTTAGTATTTGTTTTCTCTTGCTTTGGTTTTCTTCTTCAGATATTCCTATTATCCATATACTAATTTTTTCCATGTATTTTCAATATACGTTTTTTTCTCCTGAATCATTTTCATCTATTTATTTCATTTTACTTTTTAATATCTTGTTTCTTTTCACAGTTTTCTTTCTCTGAAGTCATTATCTCTTGTGTTCATTTGCTCTCTCATTCTTTCTGATTTATTCCTCATTTCTGAACTTTTTCCCTTTATTTGTAATTCTTTTCTAAGTTCCATTATCTTATTTAAGAGTTTAAAAATTTTGATTTATGTCATTCTTTTATACTTTGTATCAATTTTAATTTTTTAGCTCATTTTGAAAAATATTAAGATGGTTTTAATTTCATGGATGTGTTTTCTATTTTCTTTTTTCTTATAGTAACATTGTATGGAATTTGACTACAACCCTTTTTGTTGCTTATATTTTTGTAAAGTAGTTCTCCTAAGGTTTTAGAGAGAGGTGGTGTTCACAACAGCTTTCTGAGATTTCATGGCTCCCTGTGATTTTCCCTTCTCTATCTTTATCTGAGTCCTCTCTTCCTTCCTTTCTGTTGTCCCTGTTGTGCTTAATTCTAATCATGTTCCAGAATTTTCCTCCCATTGCCTAGCCTTGTCCAGGAAGGCAGTTTGGGCTGGTCAGATTTGAAATCATAGGATCTAGACTGCTCCAGCTTTCACACTCTACAGCAAGCCCCTGGCATACCAGCTACTGGATTTATCTAAACCCCTCTTTGTAGAAGCTGCTGTTCTTAGTTTGGCATGACATGCGTTTCAGTGCAGGCATGCTGGCTGTTATGGACTCTGCTCTTAGATCTGTCCCATACCTCAGCCTCTTTCTGCTCCTTCCCACACAGATACTAACACACATGGGCATCTTGAGTCCGTGGGAGATGTTTTCCCTCCCACTCGTATTTTGGAGTTCATTGAGGATATATCATGTCACCTAGTTAATTGTAAATGTTGTACCTTGGTTTTGGGGTTTTGCTATTTGGTAACCCATTTTTACAAAGCATTTTAGGGAGACTCACAAAGTATGCAGCGCCGTTGCCATGCTCTTTCCAGATTCCCTCACTTCTCTCATCTTTCTATTTTCCCAACTTCTCCATTCCCTCCTCTATTCTAAACCCCAAATCATCCAAAACTGCTATTCCGCCCCCACCCCCTGCCATAAGTTAATTCTTCAACCCAGCATCACAGACTAGGCACTTGAGGTCATAGACTATTATCTTGATTTTTAAAATATAAATACAAATTGATCAATTACAGATGCTTTCTTCCCACGAGCCAAAAGCACTGTGTACTAGATGCCCAATAAAAATTACTTTGGATGATTACTGACACTGTGTATGGCACTTTGGCGTTTGGAAGTGTTATAAAAGAGGATAAAAATTGGTTTGAATACCAGCATCTCAGGAAAGTGTTGATATTATATTTCCCAGACAAAATAGGAACTGGGACATGGCTTTCTCTAACTTAGCTCCAAAGTATTTGTTCTGATTAAAGAACATATAACAAAGAAAAAACTCCTTTCCCAGTGAACCATTTCGCAATGTTCTCTTAGTCACAGTTCCATTCCAATACAATGTGAATACCAAACGTGTAAAGCATGGCATGACAATAGGAAAACTTTATCTGGGTTAGGGACACATTGATCTTCCATAGTGAACTTTGCTCTTCTTTCCCTTTCAAAGGGCTGAGTTTACCCTAAAAGATGTAAAGTCTTAGCCTGATCCTCCTTAAGACAAGTCATAATAATCTGTACTAACAAGCCAGGCTTAGCATGTTATCTAAAACCATGGAGCAAAGGGAAACTAACTGGTCCATACTAGGGACTTGACTCCCATGAACACTATGCTCTAACAAACTGAACTTATTGAAATACAAGTGATTTTTAAAAGAATAATCAGAATAATATTTAATGCAAGAACTCATTACTAAAGTCATGTTTATTCATTTAAAAGTAAGTGACACATTTCTATACACACCAGGAGAAAGTGGTCCATGCTGAATTCTAATTAAGTATCGCCAGCCTCATGTTTATAGATAGTTTCATAATTCCAAAGATTGCCAGGAACCAGTCTTTGATCTAAAACCTATCAGCCTGCATTGAATTACAATCTAATTTGCTTCCTCTGTCCCTAAATGACCAGCTTGTGCTGTAACATGATCTTTTAATAATGTGATCTGAAGTACTGTTCAAACAAAATTTGATTTGTTTAATGAGCAGATACAAAAATAGTGCAGTAATATTTCTGTCTTGAAAAGAAAATTAAAATGCCTTCCAGCTGATGAAGTTGCCTTAGATATAACTATATTTCCAGTGTGCCAGCACCCAAGCAGTTAATGGTAGTGAGAATCAAAGGCCCAAAGAAAGAGGCCCTAATCATAATGATTTTATTCTGAGGGGCAAAACCAGGGCAAAGTCAAACATCACGTGGTCTTGTACTCTGTTTGAAACGTGCATTGATAAAGCTGTTTTTGAAGTCAATATTTGTTTGCCTCGGTGTAATTATAGTCCTTTGGATATTTCTTGCTAATATGTGTATGTTTGTGTTTGGGGGAGGGAGGATGTATAGATGAGGAGTAACATTGCTATAACAAGTAACTTGCTCTTTCACTCATAACGCTGTCATTTTTGCTCCCAAGATAGATACTTATAAACTCAATGACCGCTCCCTGTAGCAGCGGCAAAAGTTCCAGAATGGCTGAAATTGCAGGTTATGAAAAAGCTCATTGTGAATGACAGCAGGAAGGGTTCATGACTCATTGTAATGTCAAAAAGCACTGACCAGAAAAAGTGCCAAAAGGCTTAGGACTAAGTCCTAATACATTTATTTATTTATATTAGGGCAGTTTATATGTTCCCGGTAATCTGTACTCTTCCCGGGTATGTGAAATTTCTTGTGCAACTAATTTACCAAATTCTATGATTTACTTTGCTCTTCTGAGCTAAGACATGTTCATGAAGTCCCTCGGTCTCATCAGTGACTATTCTCTCCCTTTGAAGAAAAACAATAATTTACATCACTGTCACATTCTAAGAACAAGAATTCCTATTTAAGAACTTGATAAAAACCTAATACTTTAAGCTCTATATTTTGGATTATGTCCAAACTTACACTGAAGAGAGACTTATAGTGATATTATCCCTTTGACAATTGTCCCATGGATTGCCTTGGATGTTAAAAACTCAAAATAATGTTTGCTTACCTCAAGTTTTAATGTTTTGCTACAGATGTAATAATCGAGTATGACAAGAAATGAATTATAAATTTAAATAAATTAAATTAAACAAATTACTGAAAGCATTTTTTTTCTAAAATTATCTATTATTCTATCTAAAATAGCATATTTAGCACCCTCAAAATTATTACCTCCTCCTCCAAGCACTCTGGGAACATTCACAAAAATACATTCAGTTTCTTCTAATTTCTTCCCCTATTACCACTCCCCTCTCTAAAATCATAAAAGGCCTCTTGTCTATCAAATGAAGTGGACTCTTTTCATTACACTTTTTATATTAATTCACACTATCGATAATCCTCTTGTTCCTCCATTTTTTCAACAAAAAGTTGAGAGCCCTCTCTGTAGCAGACAAGATTTTGGGTATTAGGGATAAAGTAGGGATCAAAACAAGAGATTCTCTGTCCTCATGCTGCTAAAGTCTGGAAGACAGGAAAAATTAATCCATAATAAAATATCAGATGTTGAAAAGTACTGTAAAGAAAAGTAAGCAGAGGGACTTCCCTGGCAGTCTAGTGGTTAAGACTCCGAGCTTCCACTGCAGGGGGTGCGGGGTTGATCTCTGGGCAGAGAAAAAAAAAAAAATAAGAAAAAATACGAGGGAAAAAAAAAAAAAAAAAAAAAAAGGAAAAAAATTATAAAAAAAAAAAAAAGAAAAAGAAAGCAGGAAAAAAAAGAAAAGGGAAAAATAAAGCAAAGTAAGGGGAGAAGATTAAACGGTATCTATGAGGGTTTTTTCCAGCGCTATAATCTCATCTTGAACCTGAATTAAGTGAGGGAGTAAACGGGGTGAATATTTGGGGAAAGGTATTTTTAGGCAGCAGGACAAACAGAGGCTTAAAGGAAGAATGTAAATTGACATTTTTGGAAAGTTAGCTGGATGGAGGGAGAGTGGCTGGAAATTAGAGCAAAAAGGTAGCTAGGAGTTGGATTACACGAGACCTCAAAGCCACAGTAGATTCTTTGCTTTTATGGTATATTCTATGGGAAGATTTCATGAAGGGAGAGGCATGATCATCAAAAGAAGTCGTTTCAGTCGCTTTGGCTGTTATATGGAGAGTCAACTGTGTGTGTGTGTCTGTGTGTGTTTGGGGTGGTGGAATGAGTATGGCAAAAGTAGAAGCTAGGAGACCAGGTAGAATATGATATCAGTAATCCAAGTTATTTATTATGATGGCCTAGACTAGATAAGAGGACCTAGTTTAGGAGAGGAACAGCAAGTGTGGTAAGAAGATCTGACTTCAGAAAATAGTTTAAATGTATAACTGAAGGACTTTAATGCAGTAGATGAGGAATGTGGAAAAAAAAAGAGGCAACAGAGATAATTCCAATGTTTTTGACATGAGCAGCTGGGTAAATGTTGGTGACATCTATTCACATAGAGAAACTGAGTCAGAAACAGAGCAGAGGAGAACTGAGTTCAGTTTAAGATACATTTGAGTTTATTAGACATGTAAGTGGAGATATTAAATAGCGAGTTGGATAAAAGTCTTGAGTTATGGAAGAAGTTGGGTCTGGAATTGTAAAAATGGGAGTCATCAGTTTCCAAATTGTATTTAAAAGTGTGAGTCTGAATGGAATAACCAGTGGTTGAATGTAGATGAGAAGAGAGGAAAAGTGAAGAGGAGAGAAGAGGTCCCCAAATGGAGTACTGGCGAGAAGAATACAATGAAGCCTACTGAAAAAGTGAAGAAGGGAGACAGCAAGAGGGCAATGATGTGTCTCTCCCAGAGGCCAAGTAAGGAAAGGTTTGCAAGAGTGAACCGTGCCAGGTGCTTTGAGAAAGTCAAGGAAGATGAACACTTAGAAAGTATCCTTGGATTTGCAATATGGAGTCATTCATGACCGTAACAAGAAAAATTTTATTCAAATGTTGGAAACAAAAGCTTGCTTGGTGTAGGTTCAAGAGAGAATGATCAGGGTTGTAATGAATAGCATTCAAGGAGATTTTCAGTTAAAAAAAAAAAAAGGAGAGAGAGGGAAATGTGGCAACAAATATTAAATTGAAGAAAGACCTGCCATCATGGAAAGTGAGAGCTAAATTCTTGAAGGAAATCAGGGAGAAATTCCATGTTGTATTATCCATTTGGAAGATCTAGAAAGGCACACCCCAAGTAAAGCTGTGTAAATGACATACGGGTCCACTAACTCAGATCCATGGGAAAACAGAACAGGAATGAGAGGAAGACAAGTTGAAGCAGAATAGTCTATGATTTTTGCTTGGAATAGTTTAGGCACTTCGGGGATTCATTTTTATGGTTATAGGGGTTTATGTTACATAAGCATATTATGGTGGTTTAGAGATAGGAGGACACTTTTTTTACTGAATTCTTTTCCTAAATATTCTATTCCACTATAATAGACAAATATTGCTTCTAAACTGATATGTCTCAAATCCAAAATCATCTTTCTAATTCATTTTCTGAGTAACAGATGCCAATTAACAATTATTTGCTGGGTACCTACCACTGGAATTCCCAGTGAAAATTCAACTGTGCATGCTTTAGAATCAAAATCATTATCTTCTTGAAATATGCCTTTGTTCCTCTCATCGCTCCTTTGTGTAATAGTCCCTCCATTATTCCCAACACCCTGGCTTATAAACTTGATTTCCTTGTCTTGTCTTACAGCCAATCATCTACCAAACCACCTGTGCAGTGGTCCCTACTTCCACTTCCCCTTTCCAGTTGTACTGCCAGTTCCTTAATTCATACCCTCATCAACGCTCACATTGACCATGCAATGCCCTCCTATCCATTTCCTATATTGCCCCACAATCTAGCCTTTCACACTGTTAAATTTTCTTATCATCCACCTGTATAATCATAGCACTTCCTTCCTCTTTAATTTTCTTGAATATCATTATGTAAGGAATTTAACCTCTTAGTGTAACTTTGAAGGTATTCAGTCATTTGGTTTCATCCTGATTTTGAAAGTAAATAGTTTTCTGGAAGGTTGGACAGCTGGGGAGTAGAGAAAGGGAACAAGGGATGCCAGGCACTGAAGCTGCTTTTTCCTTAAAACGGAATATGATTTTGTCAATGTGAGCATAAGGTAAGAAAGCCCAGGTGTCTGTAATTTTTCCTATCGAAAGCATAAATTGATTGAATGTTTTTTTTTTTCCCCCTGAAAACTGATGAGAATCCAAATTATAAAAATACTGGGATAGGGCAAAAATTTAAGATTTCCAGATCTAAAATATTCCTAATTTTCTGGTACAGAGTCATTGATGGCAGGGTATCAACCCCACAAGTGACATTCTACAAAAGAAATGAGGCTATTGTAATTTTGTATTCTTTGCTTAAAACAATAATAATGATAGTAACAATAACAATAATAGTAATGAGGACCAATCTAAATTTATGGTTTGAATTTGTTATGCTGCCATAAGTTCATAGTCCATTCTGATGAGTTGTACCTATCCTGCATCAGTATATACGGGTATTCCCTGCTTTTCAAAAGTTCTGTTTATGCCACTTTGCTTTTACGGAAGACCTACGTTAGTACCTGTTTTCACTAACTGAAAGAAATCCAAAGAGGCTTTTTGTTTTTATGCGTTTGTTTTGCAGCCAGCCATCCTAGAGGCAGCACACACCCAAAGCAGTGAGAGTGGCCCCGCCAAGCTCCTTCCCTGGGAACTACACTCAGCATCTCAGCATCAAGCTGCCATAGCTTTGAACTGTGTCTGTGACCGTCTGTGCTTTATCTCAGTTTATTATGTGCATCCGTTATCAAGATGTGTGTTGAGGTAACTGTTTCTTCACTTTACACCATTTCAGCTTACAAAAGTTTTCACAGGAACACTCTCCTTTCAGATAGCAGGGGAAACCTGTATTCTTTGTATCATACGTCTTAGTCACTCTTCCATGTTTGCTCACGCTGTTGCCTTCACTTTTGATGTCCACTCCTTACTTCATATTACATTCCCCTTAAATTTCAAGTTTCCTATAAAACGCTGCTTCTATTGTAAAGCCTTTTTCCTGCAGCACTTTGACATTCCCTCTATTCCTGCACTTATTTTATGTTTTCCTTGTGCAGAGGTTAACTGATAATGTGTCTAGGAGCTGACCACATCATCATTTCTCTATGCCCACAGCTGCTGTTGTCCACTTGCCTTACTCTGGGCAGAGGATTAATTACATTCGCAATGGTGGGTTTTAATGGACCAGCATACATAGGAGCATCTTTCATTGCAATAGGATCCTTCTGGACAGGGGTTATCTCCCAAAGGTGAGATTGTGAAAATGTACTTCGGGGGATATGGGATAGTAATGATGAGGATAGTTTTATTTTTTAAACCATTTTAAAGTATAAAATTCAGTGATTTTTAGTATATTCACAATGTTGTGAAACCCTCACCACTATCTAATTTTAGACACAAAAAGAAACCCTAAACCTCCCAATTCATCCTCACCTCTGGCAACCGCTAATCTACCTTCCGTCTCTACGGATTTGTCTATTCTGGACATCTCATGTAAATGGAATCATGCAGTAGGTGACCTTTGGTGTCTGGCTCCTTTCACTTAGCAGAATGTCGTCAAGCTTCACCCATGCTGCAGTACGTATCAGCACTTTCTTCATTCATTTTTATGGCTGAATAATATTCCATTGTGCAGATACAATTTTTAATCTATTCATCATCTGATGGACATTTCGATTGTTTTCACTTTTTGGCTATTATGAATAATGCTGCGATGAACATTCATGTACGAGTTTTTGTGTGAACATATGTTTCCAATTTTCCTGAGTATATACATAGGAGCGATATTACTGGGTCATACAGTAATTCTATATTTAACTTACTGAGAAGCTGCCTAACTTCCCCATAGTTGCTGTCCGTTTTACATTCCCATCAATATATGATGGTCCCACTTTTCCACATACTTACTGACACTACCAACACTTGTTATTTTTTTATTTATGTTTTTAAAATAATGTCTTTTCATGTGCTTATTAGTCATTGTATACCTTCTTTGGAGAAACATTTATTCAAATCCTTTTTCCATTTTTAAATTGGGTTATTTATCTTTTTATTGTGGCACTCTAAATATTCTCTATATATTCAGGCCCTTCTCAGATACGTGATTTGCAAAGGGTTTCTCCCATTCTAATAGTTATCTTTTAATATTCTTGTGGTTTTGGTGTCATGTTTAAGAAAGTATTGCCTAATCCAAAGTCATGAAGATTTACACCTACGTTTTCTTTCTGTTTTATAGTTTTAGTTCTTAGAGTTAGCCTTTGATCCATTCTGAGTTAATTTTTGCATATAACATGAGGCAGGGGGATAACATTTATTATTTTGAATGTGGATATCCAATTGTCCCCGTGCCATTTGTTGAAAAGACTATTCTTTCCCCCATTGAATAGTCTTGGCATCCTTGTCTAAAATCAACTGAACATAGATACGTGGGTTTATGTCTGTAATCTCAATTCTATTCCATTGATATATTCATTTGTGCTCATGCCAGTAACACATACTTTTTTTGTTTTTTAATATGGGATTTAAATTTTTTTAAAAAATTTATTTATTATTTATTTATTTTTGGCCGTGTTGGGTCTCTGTTGCTGTGTGGGCTTTCTCTAGCTGAGGTGAGTGGGGGCTACTCTTCGCTGCGGTGCACGGGCTTCTCATTGTGGTGGCTTCTCTTGTTGCAGAGCACAGGCTCTAGGGTGTGCAGGCTTCAGCAGTTGTGGCACATGGGCTCAGTAGTTGTGGAACATGGGTTTAGCTGCTCTGCAGCATGTGGGATCTTCCCGGACCAGGGATCAAACCAGTATCCCCTGCATTGGCAGGCGGATTCTTAACCACTGCACCACCGGGGAAGTCCCCACATGCTTTTAATTTCTATAGCTTTGTAGTAAGTTTTGGAATCATGTGTGAGTCCTCCAACTTGCTTCTTTTTCAAGGTCATTTTAGCTATTCAGGATCCCTTGTATTTCCATATGAATTTTAGGTCAATGTTGAACAGGAGTGGTAATAGCAGACATTCTTGTTATTCCTGATCTTAGGGGGAATAACAGTATTCTGACAATTGCTAACTATTAACTTGAGAGTTTAATCTATTTACAGTTAAAGTAATTACTGAAAAGAACTTCCTTCTGCCAATTTGCTGTTTGTTTTCTCTATGCTATATCTTTTTCTGTTCCTTAATTCCCCCTTATAAGTATTAAATAGATATCTTCTTATCTATCAGATTCTCTTATTGTTTTTATATTATTTATTTTTGCGTTATTTTCTTAGTGGTTGCCTTGGGAATCTTAATCAACAATAAATTAACACTCTAGTTTGAATTAATACTGATTTAATTTTAATAGTATACAAAACTTGTTTTCCTATATATCTTGTGGGTTCTACTTATTCTCTTATATCTTTTCATTTCAGCCTGAAAACTCCCTTTAGCATTTCTTGTAGGGAAAGTCTAATAGTCCTATAGTTTTTATCTCTTTCCCTTTTTGTTCTTCTGACAATGCTTATTTTGACCTCTAATTTTGAAGGATAGTTGCTGGACATAGAATTCATGGTTGACAGCTTTTTTCTATTAGAACTTTGAATATGTCATCTTACTACTGTTATGGACCCTCAAAATTCATATATTGAGACCCTAACCCCTAATATGATGGCGTTAAGATGTGGGGTCTTTGTGGGGTCAGAAGGATGGAGTCCTCATGATTGGGATTAGGGCCCTTATAACAGAGACCCCAGAAAGCTCTCTTTGAAGACACAGTGAGAAGATTGCCATCTATGATCCAGGAAGCAAAACCTCTCCAGACACTGACTATTTGGGCACCTTGATTGTGGACTTTCCAACCTTCAGAACTGTGAGAAATAAATTTCTGTTGTTTGTAAGCCACCCCAGCTATGGTACTATGTTATAGCAGCCCAAACTAAGACAACCACCTTCCGGCCACCATGGTTTCTAATGAGAAACCAGCTGTTAATTCTGTTAAGGATCCCTGTATATGAGTTTCTTCAGTCTTGCTTCTTTCAAGACTCTTTGTCATTGACTTTTATCAGTTTTATTATGATGCATGTGGATCTCCTGGAGTTTACGTAAAATTTGTTGAGCTTCCAAGTTGTGCACATTAATGTTTTTCATCAATTTTTACAAGTTTCTGACCATAATTTCTTCAAATAACTCTACCCCTTTCTCTTTATTAATATTTGATACAGATTGTCACTAGCATTCTCACTCAGTCTGTATGTCAAATTCGCAGACCTGACATTTCTGAATCTAGCCTGTCACTTCATTAGTCACAGCACAAGATTAAAACAATGGTAAACTAATCAGATGTGAACAGACGTTTTTTCTCTACATTCACATTTAAAGATAATATTTGTAACATGGATTTATAACATTATTCTTAAAATGTTCAATACCTTAAGTAAATATTTTACTTTTAGATATTAATTATCATATGAATTCATCATGAATAACAAGATACATTTTAAAACTAAGCATACAAAATAGGAATAAAAACATCTACAATAGTTTCAGTGGTTTTTTAAACATTAATGCTCAGTACGATACTTTATAAAATATCACTGAATGTCAACATAATGGTAAATATTTAGATGTCTTTTCTGAGAATTCTTAGTATTGAAAAAGAATAGTCAGATATAATTGGAGAAACACTTGTTATTCCCTTCACAGTGAAACTTGTTGTAAATAATACACGAAAAATAATCTGATCTTAAACTAAAATGTGTTCTTTTATTAGAAAGTACTGCTAAAAGATACATAGAAAATATTGCTGAAGATTTAGAAAAGCAACTAATAGATCAAATTACTTAGTGTGGGAGTTTGCTATATAGTTGGATGGAAGAACATATTTCTAACAAGTCTTACCTTAGGAAATTTGATAGATGATAAAATACTCAGATTATTGTTGTCTGTGCACCTGTCAAAAGAATATGCATTGGATAATGTTTCAACAGTAGATAATTCTTTTAATTAACAGTAAATAATTCTTTTAATTAATTAGAAAAAATATGTAAATGTAACCACCATAGACTGATTACCTTGACTGCAGTTTTTTCTAAATGAGTGGAAGACAATGTTGAGGAAGCTGCATCATGCATGAAATGCATTCATTACATTATTTATAGCCAAGCTATTAAAGCAAGGAGAATAACGGCAGCAGTGCACAAAATGCTTTACTATGTCAGTATTATTCATTTAAAAAATTAATGCATAACAAAATCTTTACAATAGCTCATAATGAGAAGAGATGTGACCTTGAAGATCACAGGTATTACTCAGAAATGTGCTGGCTGCTTTGTCACAAAAACTTAAGAGTTGAGCTACACATTTTTTATTTTAGAGAAAAAAAGTTTTCCAAATACGTGGAAATTTTCGCATATGGTTTCAGGCAAATGTTAAAGAGAAAATGTGACCCTTCAAAGTACAGTAGAATTTTAACAGTGAATGGGTAGTTTTTGAGTTTTTGAAAGAAACTTGGGGTATAGAGTAAACATTTTTGATATGGCTTCTCGGTGATTATTTCCATTACACAATTTTGTTGCTGAAAATAAATGTGTGTCATCTATAAAAATATTCAGATTTTTCAAACTCAGAAATAAAATTTTCTAACATATTTAAAAATCTTCCAAATGAATGGTTCCATGGTTGTTCAATCTACTTGTTAACAATATTAAAAGGCAGCATTTTCTTATCAGCTTAAAAGAAGTACTGGGTATTAGGGAAAATGAAATTTTACCAAATCAATTTCAGTAAAAACGTTGACAGAATTTGTGAGTGTGACTGAAATATTAATATCATGGTGTGGTAGGCACAGTTGACAGTACTTCTTCAGTTTGAAAATAACCTCATTATGACATCTTTTTTTACCAGCAACAGTGATTAAAATCAGTTATTTATATAAACTGAACTAAGAATCAAACCTTGAATTTGTGGACTCAAAGAGCTTTACTAGATTTTCAAAATTACCAAAGCATTTTCTATCATAGTATCTGTGAGGGAAATGTTTTTTAAATCATTAATAAATAAAACAAAATTTGAAATACTTTATCTTTCTTTTTTTAATTTATATTTTTACATATTTTATAATATATTAAATCATAAATACAATAGCATATGATTTATAAACAAATACCTAAGACATATTTTTTTAAATTATGCAAATCTATGTACTAACCACTGATTTGACTTTTGTTTTAGGTATTAATATTATACATCAGCAACTGAAATACTGGGTTCTCTGCTCTTAATTTAAACTATATTAAAGCTGCTATGAGGAATATTTTTATCTTCTCTTTATTTTAAATTATCCATTTCTGGGAAAATGCTGGAACATTATTTTATTTTTAATTAGATCATGGTTGTTTTTGACACATTCCTAACCTTTATCTGAGTTAGGATAGTGAAAGTTTTCTCATATTCTCCAAAATTAGTTCACATCTGGTCCCACTTTTTCATTTTAAGCTATCCAGAATTTATTTTGTTCCTCTGAAAATGGAGTGAGTTGTAAACTATGCTGGAAATACGGGTAAGATAGCCTAGAATGAGTTGCATGCATATTTGATAGAGAATTTTATGTACCACAGTTAAGAGGACAAAAGCCAAGACAGATATTTTGCTAGGGTAATTGAGTTTGAATGGTAATTTCTTTTAACAATGTAACTTTGAATTTAAAAAGTCAGGGGCAAAATATTCTAAATATAATTTGGAGTCAGACTAGAATAGACAATAGAGGATCAAATTCAACAAAAGGCTAGTGTGAACAATTCCCAAATCTATAATAAGATAATGATTACAGTAATAGTTGTAGTTGTATCAGTAGCAGAAGTGTTGATGGTGGTTGCACTAAATAAAAATAATAGCTATTTGAGCACAATTTTAAATACCTTACATGTAATTATTCATTTAATTCTCACAACAAACCCAGAAGGTTGGTACTAAAATTACACTCATTATAGAGATGAGGAAACAAAGCTTAGAAATGTAAACAACTGGTCTCTAAACTCACATCTAGTAACTGGAATAATAAGGATTCAAAGTAGAAATTGTAGGTCAAGTTTATACTCGTATCCAAAGTACTATATTCAGTGTTGCAGCAACGGGAGAGGAGTTATTACTCAGGATCATATCCAGGCATACCTCAGAGATATTGTGGGTTACATAAATCAAATATCACAATAAAGTGAGTCACACAAATTTTTCAGTTTCCCAGTGCATATAGCAATTTTGTTTACACTATCCTGCAGTCTTTTAAGTGTGTAGTCACATTACATCTAAAAAAAGTACATAACTTAAAAAATACTTTATTGCTTAGAAATGCTAACCATCATCTGACAATGCAGGGTTGTCATAAAACCTTCAATTTGTAAAAAACTCAGCATCTGTGAAGCACAATAAAACAAGGACTCACAAGACTCTACAGGGTGGAGTTTGGGATTAAAATATACTCACTATTGTATATAAAATAGATAACCAACAAGGACCTACTGTATAGCACAGGGAACTTATACTCAATACCTTGTAATAACCTATAATAGAAAATAATCTAAAAAAGAATATATATATATATATATATATATATATATATATATATTTGAATCACTTTGCTGTATACCTGAAACTAACAACATTGTAAATCAACTATATTTCAATAAAAATTTTTACAAAACACTCTATAGGGTGTATTTACCTAAGGATTAAATAAAACTCAAGGATGGTAAAGGAATGTATCTGCAACAAAAGGTGCTGTAACATTCAGTTAACTATGGTGCTTGTTAATAACTGGTAAAAATTACTTTTGAGCATTATTTCCTACCATCCAATAAAGCATAACAGGAGAAAGAAAACACAGGCAACCACAGAGAGCCCTGAAAACTGTCAGGAGAAGTCCCCAGCTCTTGTTCTTCTTTGGATTATGAAACCCAAGATATATGTATGAGGCATGAGGCATGTCAGTTTCATGGGAGCCCAAATCTGAGTTTGCTGCAGAGTCTTTCACACTCATCTTATCAGGTAGCTAAAGCCAGGGTATAACTGATTAAGTCATTGGAAAACTATCAATCTATACTTCAGTATACAACATAGACACGCTAGTACTGCGTGTCTCCAGAGATGTTTCAAACTTTGAATAGCACAGTATAATTCACTTATCAACACATCTCATCCTTATCTTGGCCAAGGGTCAGTACCAGACTTCCGGGTATCCTGGATATAAGCATGGAGTTGCCCCAGTCAGGCTGTGACCTCCTCCTTACACAGGCAAGATAATCATGTTTTTTGATGGTCAGAACTTTACATTTTAGTCAATTTCAACATATTCATTTTTTCTTTTATAGTTAGAGCTTCTGTGTACCCTCCAAGAAATCTAGTGCTATTCCAATGTTGTGAAGACGTTCTCTGATATTCCCTTCAATGTATCATTCTGGAAACTTATAACTGGCATCTACGATTAGAGCTGATATTCACATAGGAATAAGATATTTGGATGGAGTGAAATAGGGAAAAGTAACTTTATTCCATATGGTTAACTAGTTATAGCAGCTTCTGTTGAAAATATTTTATTCTCCCATTTAACTGGCTGAGCACCTTTGACGAAAATTAACTGATAGTGTATGTGTGGGTCTATTTCTAGACTTTCTGTCTTGTTCCATTGATCTGTTTGTCTGTCTTCACAACAGTACCACACTATTGTGACCATCAGAGATGTAGAGTAAGTCCTGAATTGAGCTGATCTAAGTCCCCAAACTTTGCTCTTCTTCAAGATATATATATATATATTTTTTGGGCTATTCTATATCCTTTGTATTTCCATATACTTTTTAGAATCAACTTGCCAATTCTCCCCTTGCCAAAAATAGCCTTTTAGGATTACAATGAAAGTATAGAACAATTTTAGAATAATAAATATTTTAATAATATTGAGTCTTCTCACCCATGCACATGTAAGCTCTCTCCATTTACATACATAAAACATATCCTTCAACAGTGTTTTGTGGGTTTTAGGGTAGAGGCTTTGCATATCTCTACTAAGATTCTTTTTAATAATTTTGTTTTTAATGGTATTACAAATGATATATTTATACTTCATTTTCAATTTATTTGTTGCCCAGTTTATAAAGATACGATTGACTTTTCTATATTTACCTACTGTGCTCATAAACTACTTATAATTTCTAGTAGCTTATTGGTAGAATCATTAGGCTTTTCTACCTACACAATCTTATTGTCTCTGAATAAAGGTATTTTATTTCTTTCTTTTCAACCATAGGTAAATATGTTTAATAATAGCATAAAGTGTATATAATTTTATATAATAATACACATAATATATAATGTATATAATGCATAATATATATCTAATATGTAATTAGATATAATACATTATATATAATTTAGGATATAATTTTTATATACCAGTACATAATATATAGTGCACTATATATATATATATATATATATATACACAATGTATATAATACTGTATATGCTATCACTGATATCATGTATATACTAATATATGCATATGTGTATATATATACAATTATATATACCATATACAATGCATATAATATGTGTATGACTCCCGCTCTCTATGTATATATATATATGTACACACACTGGGCACTGATCTGACCTCCTCTTCTCTTTTAAAATGCAAATATTATGTGAGGGATAAGGTTCTAAAAAAGTCAGGGAGTTGTTTACTTTTCCTAAATGTAACGGTTGTATAGAATTCACTGCACAAGGGTCATGGAAGAGAGCTGCAGGAGAGTGGGGGCTGAAATCTGGCACTTTCTCTAGTTATTGAGCCATGCATCCCAGCATCTTTTGAGTAAGGTTGGATTCTCCTGGATAAAATGGAAACTTCCTAATTCACAGAAGTCACCTTGTGAGTCAACAGTAAACATGTAGCTGAAAGAAGGCTTTGCGTGGGAATAGCTATGAAAGCTATGAAGAAAGCGATGGGCAGCAAAATAAAGGGGAAGGAGTACACTGAGCAAAAAATATCACGAAGACAAGTTTTCAGTTTTGCTCAATATACTTTCAGTGGTTATGGCCTTTATCCATTTTTCTTCCTTTGCATAATTTAAACCTACTATTTAGTGTAATATGAAAGTTTAAAATGTAAAGGACTATAGTCCCTTCACCCTTTAAATTTTTGTTGAATATCTATGAATACTATACAGCAAGATTAAAAAAATGAATAATATGTAGTTACTGTACTTGTATCACCTTTGATGGAACTCCTGTTCCTCTTCCTCAGCCATGACATTAGGTTGGATCTGACCTCAATCACCCCCACTCTGTGTTCCTGACAGTGACGTTAACTGGATAAAGCCAAACTCTCATATTCCAATCACAGAGAATGGTTCTCATATAAAAATTTGACCCAGTTTGGGTAAAATAGACTACAGAAGGTGTTTTCTGGATATTTGACTCCTATGAGGTTCATTTCTTTTCTGGAGGAGCTGCTGGAAGAGATGCTTCTGTTTGGGTGGAATGTTGCAGAGCTACCATGAGGGAGCTCGGTTAGAGTGCCCTAGAAGAAGGTGTGGCCAAAAGGATGATAGAGAAACAGAACTGGAGCTCTCTTAACACTCTCAATTTATTTTTTTGTTTAATCCTAGATAAATTGAAATTAAGAGCATGTGGATATTGGCATGTGTCAACTTATGTAGTAGTGTGGGAGAAAATAAGGCTAGAAAGTAAGGTTTGAGCTAAAAAAAAATGAATAATTTTGAATTTACTAAAAGTTTTCTTCTAAGCATTGTGGAGACATCTATGATTTTTTATGTGAAGAATAAATATTTTTATGACAAATGTCAAATTATATACCTCTGCAGCTGGACATAAAGGAGACCTAAATTTTGAATAGCTAACATCCTGGAAATTTTAATATGCAACACAGTCTCTGTATAATGATAATAAAAGGTGTAATCAATTGAACACTGTCAGTTAATTGCAATCTGAATGGTCCAGGATGCCATGCTTCTCGTCAAACTTAATTTGAATCTTTTCAAATGGTAAGGTTGGATTTTAGCTGGTTTGAAGTCTTCTCCAAAGCATGACTTTCCAGCTGAACTCCCTTCATCATGAACAGGAATAAAGTGATGTGCTTGACACAGCCAGATGAAACACATCACCATTGTACCTGACAGCCAAGAACTTTAAACTGACAAGAACCTCTTAGAAGAGTCACCGAAAAAGTGGACTTTGAACTGCGAGTGCAAACGATAGACGCTGGTTTGGCTTTGGGCATAACGGGGGGAAATTTTTCTTTTCTAAACAGCTCCTTTCTCATATGTCTACTTCAGGAACTAGGGTTTTTCCTCTTATTTACAGTTTCTTAGAGAGCTTTGCATATCCAAACTACGAAAAGGAGAAGCAGTGAACTAAAAACATGTATAGTGTTTATATAACCCATTATTTTGGCTTTACTTTCTATAATTAAAGACAAAGTTGATTTTCCCTGCTGCCTCAATGAGAATACAACCTGTTTCTCCCCATTCTTCCACATAACTCTAATTGACAGTACCACCCAGTCAGGCAGCATGTTGAAAATGTCACTTACTTCATTACCTAATCACTCAGCAAATTCAGTTGCTTGTACATGCAAATACATTAAAAGGAATTCATTCATTTATGTCCATCTCTCCTACTTTTTCAGTCCACATAATCATTATTTCTTAATTAATATGCTAATCAATATTTATGCTCACTAAGTATTTTGAGCTGTCTGCTTCCGGGGCTTGTTAAAAATGTATTTGCCCACTCCGTTTGAAGTTAGGCATAGCCATGTGACTTTCTTTGGCCCATAAAATGTGAGTGGAAATAATGTCTGTTACTTCCAGGTGAAAGCTTTAAAAGTCAATATATAATGTTCCATCTTTCCTTTTTACACCTTCATAGTTAAGAAAGCTCAGAGATGGAGCTTCCCTCTGCCAGGTACAGGGAGAATGACATGGGGCAGAGCCCTAGTTGACCCTCCGTGGGGGTCAACCAATGAAACATGAGCAGAAATGGCATGAGTCCCTTCCAGGCTGAAACTAGAGAGCCTCCTCTTTCGCTCTCTATTGTTCCTTCAAGAAATGACAATGGAGACTTGCCTGGTGGTCCAGTGGTAAAGAATCTGCCTTCCAATGCAAGGGACATGGGTTTGATCCCTGGTAGGGGAATTAAGATCCCACATGCTGCGAGGCAACTAAGTCTGTGTGCCACAACTAGAGAGAGAAAAAGCCGCACATTGCAACTAGAGAGAAGCCGGCACGCCGCAACAAAAGATCCTTCCTGTCTCAACGAAGAGATCCTGTGTGCCGCAACTAAGACCCAATGCAGCCAATAAATAAATAAATAAATATTGGAAAAAGAAAACAGAAAGAAATGACAATGAAACTGTATATTGAGTTGTCACCACCATATTGTAGCAATCTGTATCTCCAAGACACCTTATACCCAAGCATGAGGCCTAATCCACAATGAACTTTATATGAGTAAGAGATATACCACATAGTGATAAAACTTTTGATTCACCAGAGTGACATAAAAATTCTAAATTTGAATACATCTAATGAAATCAAAATATGTAAAGACAAACTTGATAGAACCATAAAGAGAAGTTGCCAAATTCACTACCGTAGTCATGCCGAGAATCACTTTAAAAACAACAGCATATATTAGTGACGGAATGCAACGTTGAACAGGAAGTCAGTAAGTTTAATTTAATGCACCTATATGGAGCCCTGCATGCAACAATGAGAGAACCCACATTCTCCCCAAGCACGCAAGAAACACACGTGAAAACTGAGCATGTACGTGGTCATAAAGCAAGCCTCAAGAAATGTCAGAGATGAGTATGGGCATCTTGCAGAGCATGGGCAATAAAGAAAACATTACTCAACCGTGAGCTGGCTTAACTTATCGATTGTGAGCTGGCTTAACTTAGAACCTTAAAAACAGGCGAGGAAGGATGATATAGGAAAGGTAAACAATATATACATCAAATTATTTGTAAACTCTTTAGCAAAATATGAAAACAACAAATCTAGGAACTTTAAATATCATTACAGCAATACAAAAGTGGTTATTAAAAAAAATTATAAATGACATTCATTATAGTAACAGACGAAAGGAAAATCATCTTACCTCAAAAGATATAGGAAAAGCATTCATGATTAAAATGCTTAGTAATTTAGAGAGAAAAGGAACCATCTTAAATGTGTTAAATTATCTACCAATATTCTATAGCAAAAATGTCTTTACTGTTGAAAGCTTTCTCATTCAATCAGTGACAAGCAAAGATATCAACTATCACCATATCTACTTCCTATTTTACTGGTGGCATCAGCAAATAATAGTATATAAGTTAAATAGACAGAAAAAAAAAAGATACATGGTTAGTCGAGGGAAAAAAACAAGTCCAAACTGTCGTTATCTTGTATGATGGAATTCTTTTCATTAAAAAGATTTCAGTTACAGAACATCATTAGAATTAATACGTTTGGCAAGATGGTTGGATATAAGATCAAAATACAAAAATAAATTATATTGCTACCTACTAGCAGCAATGACCAACCTTGTCCTCTCAGCCAAATTCTGGACTTGCTATTCAGTGTTCTGTTTATGATCCATTCTGCAATCCTATGTTAGCTTTTCTATTGTTTCCCCAATTCTGACGTCATGACATATAGAAAAAAAATAGTAATATTTGTGTAGCAACATAGAGCAAATGGGCAAGGCTGTTTCTGGGCAGAGAAAACCAGTCCAGACTCCTTCATGCCACATGCTCTTTCCTATTGATAAACCAACTTGAAGCTTACAAAGCGCATTCACAGACATTTCACAGACATTTGATCTAGCAGGTAGAAATATGCAATCACCCCAATGAAGTTATTTTTAATAGATCTGATTAAAATGGTTATTACGCACATGTATACCTGTTATCTGATACACTCTCCTGCAACACAGCCTACTTAGAACTGATTGAGAAAGTTTATCATTAATTCCTATTATAATACTGAATTGACTCATAAAACCATTCATTTGCTCCTACAAATATCTTTCTTTTTGCCATGAATGTGAAACACAGTGTTTGGACCAGGTACAATAGTTGTCTCAGTATGAATTGGGCTTGGGATGCTCTTTTAATCTCAAGACCTATAAGACAAGACTTCTAACTTCAGTATTTGGAAATATTAGGCAGTTTCAGGATGGAATGGGAAAAACATTAAGGTGTGCGAATTATTTTGGGATGTTTTCTATAAAATTTGCTTTTAAAAATAAGGCTGAACCATTTCCGTTTCAAACCAGTTTTTGTCTAGGAGTTTATAAATTTGAGTATTTCTTTATCTAAAAAAGTATAGAATCTGTATCTTAATACTACTTCATACGCAACTTGGGGCAGATTAGAAGGATAAAATATTAATGTGGAAACAATCTACACACTCAGGATTCAAACTCATGATATCAGTACATCAGTTTTCTCCATCGTCCCTCCCACGTTTCTTACCATTCAAAGGATTTCAACACGTCAGAACTTTTTGTCATCTATTAGGAGCTCAGCGACTCTGGTTTGCTTGCTTCATTTACCTGCTTCTTTTTGGTCTCTATCATTATTATTATTTTTTTTTTTTTTGGGTACTCGGGCCTCTCACTGTTGTAGCCTCTCCCGTTGCGGAGCACAGGCTCCGGACGTGCAGGCTCAGCAGCCATGGCTCACGGGCCCAGCTGCTCCGCGGCATGTGGGATCTTCCCGGACTAGGGCACGAACCCATGTCCCCTGCATCGGCAGGCGGACTCTCAACCACTGCGCCACCAGGGAAGCCCTACCATTATTTTTAACAGTTGTCAGCATTAAACGTGATTTGCCACATCAGCCAATTTACAGAGCAAACGTAAAGCCTTTGAATTTAACTTACAATTTCTGGACTTCCCCAGTCACTCCAGTTTTGCCTTATCAGCATCATTTGACGTTTTGCCATTAGAGAGTTCTCATTGATTTTTATTGTTTTAAGGGAATAGAAAATAAAATAGGCATGTTCAATTAGATATGGCTATTCACTATTATACAAACTAGAGCACTTGTATTTCAACAGTAGCAATCTAGATCACTAAGACCTCACTATCCCGTGACAGATAATATAAAATAATTGGATTACTGATCCAATCTTTTGAATCCAAATTTTGATCCAGTTTTGGGAGGGCAACATGAGAAGAGACTATATGTACACCACACCCTTCAGGTTGTCCTCGTACTGCTCCAAATTATAGAATTTAACGTTGTGTTTACCTTTTATTTACTGTTTGATTTTATTTCTGAAAATGACAATTCAGACCACATTTCTTTTTTATACCAATATTTTTTTTTTGGCTGCACTGCACAGCATGCGGGTTCTTAGTTCCCCCACCAGGGATTGAACCTGTGCCCCCTGCAGTGGAAGGGCAGAGTCCTAACCACTGGACCACCAGGGAATTCCCCAGATGGCATTTCTTGATGAATATCAAAACACTATACCATTATTCAGGAATTTAGCTTTCTGCTTGGACAGTAGTTCAATTTTTAGCACCATCTCTAGATTTTTTAGTAGGATTCAATATTTTCAAACTCTGAGCATCAAAAGAAAATTGCTTTATCTCCTTTATCACAGCTCAAAGGTATACTTGTTCATAATGGCACATTTCCAAAACTGGGTGAGGCATAAAACCACATAGATGCACTTTTTGGTTTTTTGCCCCCAACACAAGCAGTAACAAATACATCCATTTAATATCAAGCGGAGGGCTTCCCTGGTGGCGCAGTGGTTGAGAGTCCGCCTGCCGATGCAGGGGACACGGGTTCGTGCCCCAGTCTGGGAAGATACCACATGCCGCGGAGCGGCTGGGCCCGTGAGCCATGGCCACTGAGCCTGCACGTCCAGAGCCTGTGCTCCGCAACAGGAGAGGCCACAACAGTGAGAGGCCCGCGTACCGCAAAATAAATAAATGAATGAATAAATAAATAAATAATAAAAAAAAAATAAAAATAAAATCAAGCGGAATAGCTCAACTAAATGTGGAAGAGTAAAGCTAAGATCATAAAAATTTCTTAATGCAAATACTTAATAAAACTAATATCAATTAGAAACACAAGCAAAAGAAATTCATTGCCAGTAAACTGATCATAACACTTCTAAACCATACACTTCAAAATTGTTAACCAGTGAAAAGCAGCAGTTTGGGTCAAAATGGTTTGACTTCAGATCCTTCCCCTTTGCCTACCTCTTGTCTCCCTGGATACATATTTTCAGAGCTTGAAGTTGTTACTAGGAAAGCACAGTCCTTTCCTGGAATGACCGTTGCTGATTTCCTTTATACCACTGGTCGAATGTGGGTGCGTGAAGTCTGGGAAAGGGTGAGGACGGCAGCCCTGTGGCTGGTTTCAACAAATCATGATTCTCTGTCTGGGACCAGGTGCATCATCTTTAAAATCAAAATGAATTCTTTTAACAAAGAAGAGGGGATGTATGTCAGGTATGTAACTCTGTGTCTATCACACTTATTTTCTCTAAATTAGAGAAAAAGACTAAGGTGGTACCTTTAGCCCTTCTCTCCTCCTATTAGCGGAAATAAGACTGACTGCTGAGGAGAGATGGGGAAAACTGGAGAAACTGGAGGAAAACAACTAAGATTCTATTACAGAAACACAGGGCTTATGGTTCCACATGGAACTGGGGGGGAATAATCTAAACAATATATATCTCTGTGGCAAGCTTTAAAATGAACTCCCTCTCTGCCTCCACCCAAGCCCACACACCAAGGGCAAAAGATATCTACACCTAATCCCTGGAACCTTCTATTTCAGAACAGAAAAGGATATTTTAAGTTAAGAATCTTGAGATAGGGAGATTACACTGTGTTATCCAGGTGTGCTCTAAATGCCCTAAGTTCTAAATGTGGGCAGACGGAGACTACACACATACACACACACACGCACACACACACACACAGAAGTGGAGAAGGCACTGTGAAGACTGAGACAGAGATGTGGTCATAAGCAAGGACTGCTGGAAGCCACCGAAGCTGGAAAGAGGCACGCTGGGCTTCTCCTCCACACTCATGAAAGCATTCTGAAATGAGCTAGCAGTATTTACCCAGACACGTGTAAAATATAACGTGCTATGTCAGCAGAGAAGCGCCAAGTCATTAATCTTTTCATTTCATTATTTTCCATTTTCTATCATAGGCCATTTGCTTTTATTTTACTGAGAACATGCTTTGACATTATGAGATTAGGCTTATGGCAAGAAAAAGAAGTGAAGAAAAGGAAGAAAACTCTTGAAAAGACAAATGCTCTCTTAATTAAGCAAACAAACTTTAGGTTAATATTTTGGTTAACATAGGTTAATGCCTTGTTACTGTTTATGCAACATGGCACTTTAAGGTCACTTATTACACGTTCATAGCTCCATAATATATACTTTAGCCTATATGTTTACCCTCATTTCACAAATGAAAAAACTGCTATGATATTAAATTGAGAGATTTAAAATCCTTTCACATGGTTTAATGATCTATATCTTTTCATGAGATAAGAAAAATGTGCTTGGAGTGACATATTTTCCCTGAAGTATTATCCTTAAGCAATCATGTGTGCTCCAAGCTGTAGGGCTAAGATCAGCTTTAGTTACATATATATAGAGAGAGTAGAGTTCCTTTATTTCCCACCCTATCCTCAAATCCCTTTACTAAAACGTGAGATTTCTCTCTTCGAGCTACGTTATTTTAGATGAAGTCTTGGGTCATTTGTTAAATTCAATAGTCTATAGTAGAAGGTAATACAATGAGTGTTATCAGTAAGTCAAAGGGTATTTAAAACTTTCCAAATTATACTTTCTGAATAAATAAATACGTGTAAACCTCAGGGTCCTGAATAGATTGAGAATATTTGTGGAAGGACGGAGTAAGGGAAAAAACAGAGAATGGTCGGTCAGCATGAAGAGAGAAAAACACAGACTATGAGGAATGGTCATGCTAAAAACAAGCTTCAACTCTTCTAAAATTTTAACGGTTATTCTAAAAACCAAGGGCAGTTCTGTAGTGAGTTGATAAGCATCTTTAAGTGTCATATAAAGATACCAACTGTAGGGCTTCCCTGGTGGCGCAGTGGTTGAGAGTCCGCCTGCCGATGCAGGGGGCGCGGGTTCGTGCCCCGGTCCGGGAAGATCCCGCATCCCGCATGCCGCGGAGCGGCTGGCCCGTGAGCCATGGCCGCTGAACCTGCGCGTCCGGAGCCTGTGCTCCGCAACGGGAGAGGCCACAGTGTGGTGAGAGGCCCGCGTACCACAAAAAAAAAAGATACCAACTGTAATTGAAGTCCATTCAATAGAAAAACTGTGCAACACTACTCTCAAAACTGTGTAACAAAAAAAAACACCCCAAAATTAATCTTGCAGATTCCATTCTTTCCCATAAGAAAGAAATCTGTATTTTGGAGACTCTTCCCTGCTTCCTCGACATATATCTTTGCAACACACGCATCTGTAAGAGGCTTAGACTCAATAAATTGCATATCCTTAGAAATTAGGAAATGAGTGAGAATATTAGAGAATACTTGAGAGTAAGCTTTTAAAAAATGCTTAGATACTCAGAAAGATGGCTGAATAGTCGATCAAATTTATTCAAGCATACATATGTGATGGATGTATTGATTTATTTTTAAATAAGCAAACATATTATCCACCTTGAATGTAATATTGTTGGTTTATCAGACTACCTGCCTTTAAATATATTTGACATTTTTAGTTCTATGTACTCCCAGTTTATGTCAAAGAATAAATAGCTATGAAAGGGATTTTATATTTGTGAATGAATTTCTAAGATAATATTTAGATATAAAGATAGAAGAACGTATTTGGAAGTTGATATTTCAAAGTGAGCAAGTAGTTTCCCAGAAGTTTAGAGATCATATTGTATTTCTAATTATCTGCAAACCAGTGAAGCAGTTTAGATATTTTAAATTATTATTTCTTAGAAATCTGTACCTAAAACTTTGTTCAGAGAAACTATTGCGTGACTGAAAATCAGAAAACTTCAAGTCTGAAACTGCTGAAATGACCAAGAATCAATGGAATATTCTAAATGGGGTTGTGCGCTGGTCCAGCCACAAGAGAACTGCAGAGGACATTCAGCTCTCAGCAGAGATGGAAGCAGGTGTAGAGTACGTGCAGAAGAGAACCCACAAGGAGGAACTGAGTGCAGGATAAAAGTGATGTTCAGGACTAAAACATTTATGAAGTAAATGAGAAATCTTTACCAAATCTAGTGGGAGGGAAATCTAACAAAGGACTAGAGATGAGAGTGAAGAATTTGGTTTGAAGAGATAATGCCTTCGGCAGACAAAGTTGAGTTAGAGGAAAAGAATGGAGATAATCAATACAGAAGTGATTCCTTCTTTTACCCCTTCCAGCTTTATTGAGGTATAACTGACAAATAACATTGGGTAAGATGTACAACCTATTGATTTGCTAACACTGACACACTGCAATATGATTATCACCATCACATCATATAAATACTATTTCTTTTTTGTGGCAAGAACAGTTAAAACCTACTCTCTTGGCAACTTTCAAGTATACACCACAGTCCTGTTAACTATAATCACAATGTCGTGCATCAGATCCCCGGAACTTAGTCACCTTCTAACTGGAAGTTTGTACCCTTTGGCCAACATCTCCCTAATTCCTCCATTCCCCAGCCCCTAGTAACCACTATTCTATTTCTATGAGTTCAGGTTTTTCAGATTCCACATATAATTGATTCTTATATAAGAGGCACAGTCTTTTAATAGACTGTATCATTATTTCTCAGGGAGGTAGAGAGACGAATAAAATAATCTACATGTATTGATAAATAATATTCAGTAAAATTTCATGCGTGAAAAGGTTGAATAAAGTTGATATTGAGACTATATTTGACAGGCTTAAAGCACTAAATAAGATGAGTAATAGCTAGAGAGGACGTATATATGAAATAATTATATTGAACAACACAATGCTCAATATTAGCTCTTAGCTACTTCTGAGCAAACTTTTTGCCAATATATTTTTCAAGGAATGTGAAATGCATTGCGCTTCTCCACAAGAAGGATCTGTATAAAGTCCCTGATATTGCAGTGGATTTATTGTTATTAATGGCCCAAACAGAAATAGAGTTCATTCGAACTCCTATTTGCTCCTAAGTGAGACATCCAATCTATTTAAAACTATATTATGATTGAGTGGTCATAGCTGAGAGAACTGATTAGGAACTACTTCAACAAGGAAAATGAAGAACTCATTACTTTAATTTTCTGCTAACAGGCCTTCGGAGCCCTTTTAACCAGCACTAAGTTGTCATGGTGATAGCAAAAATTAATGGTGGATTGGGTGAGAATTCTGACCCAACTCTCTCAGGCAGCTAACAAGGTTATTGGGCCATAGAATTGGAGTCGCAGCTTTTTTGAAGCTTACAAGGACAGAGATCATTTTTAATATTAGAGACTGAAAATGGAAGCGTTTCCTTGGCCTTTCTGAAAACTCTGAGTCTTTTTTCAGTGATCTTCAGTGCTTGAGTCTTTTGATTATTTAAGCAATTTACTGTGTTTTTTTTTGCGGGGATCGTGTTATGGCTCATTCAGTCTTTAGGCAAAGTCATTTATTGTGATGCCTCATGTCATAACAAAAACTACGGCAAATATGATTTCTTTTACTTTTTAAACCCCAAGTTTATTCTGCATTTTACACGCAAACGACACAAACATATTCAGAACTGAAAGACCCATTTCCTCTTTTTCTTTCTTCTTTTTGTCTCTTCTCTCTCACAGAAAAAGGTAAAAAATAGTTCATGGAATAAGACTAAAATTTAAACTATGTGCTCTTTTTAATTAAACACTTTTGCTGGTTTGAGTGGAATCTATGCTATCACATTTACTAACCTTCAAAATAATTTAGTAAATTGAGAGATTAAGATGTGTTCTTGGTGCCATTTATACATTCTGTATCTGATCCTACACTGTAAGTATGGTTTATATAACTCACTGAGAATGGTTCAAAGAGAGTGATTTCTCTTAAAAGACCATTATGGTAAAGGAGATCAAAAGGGCTTAAGCAAAATCTGAAACGATTTTCCCTAGAAGATGGACATTAGTGTTTGCCTAAAGAAAATCAGAAAGATGCGTCCTAGTATAAGCAATCCCACCGTCCTATTGTTTGGGTCAAGCTGAAGGTCAATTGCACAAGCTTTGAATATATAAAGTATGTATTTCTTTTATGGGAGGCCTATGATTGACTATGATCCCTGACCTGTATCACCAGCACACTAGAAGGGCATTACCGCAAATAAAAAGTAGCATTTTAGTTAAGTGCTGGCTTATCCTATTGTAAAATTGTTGGGCTTGTGAAGTTGAGCAGGGCATGAGCACGTGCACGTATGTTGACACATAAAGAGATGCAGACACCAAGGTCTAAAAGAGGTCTTTAGGTCGTACTAATTTCAATGACTCTAGTAGTGATCGCTTCAATCTCCAAAGAGACTGTCAAGACTCCTCCCCTGATCTGCAGCCTTCACAGGTTTTTACTGAGGTCTCATAAGGCCTCAGTGCTGATCTTCGAGGATCTCCATCAACCATTTCCACTTTTTACCTGCACACGCTTTTTATTTCTAAATTGTGTCGGCAAGGCCACATCAACGTCCTTTCCTTGTACTAGGCTCATTTATGCCTCCTGTAATCTTTAATAGTATGTTCCACACCTTGAATGAACTTTTCTTTTCCCCTGAAAAAGTCATAATGATATTTTACTCATCTAAAAATTGGACTTTGCGCAGCCAGCAACAGGAAACAAAATAAAATAAAGCAGTCTATTTAAGCCTAGCAGAATTTAGATTCACTTAAGGTGGAGCTCATGGCACCAGGGAATTCTTCTGAACTAGAAACGGATTTTTTCCTGTTTTTTCAATTTCTTTTTTAATATAACCTATATTAATTATAGAATAATAGCTTACATAGTAGTGTGTTAGAAATGTTTCCTTAGTACTTCATTGACATATAGGCGAAAGTTATTTAACAAGATGTGTTTTAAAACTCATTCAACTATAAAAAAATGGGATCATTACCAGTGATGTCACCTATTAAAATTTCATCTCCGTGACTGAAAGGAGACCATTAAACTTCAGCAACGATCTGTGATTTTGAAACATATATGCATTTTTTCCAAATTGTACTTTTAAAGTCTCTCAGCAAAAAAATAAGAATAAACAGTTTTTCACATTATCGATTACCACTGCAGTTTTAACATCTTTATGTTACAAAAATGTATGCAAGTTTAGAGTATAGAAAATAAAAATTACCCATAGGGAATTCCCTGGCGGTCCAGTGATTAGGGCTACGCGCCTTCACTGCTGTGGGCCCAGATTCGATCCCTGGTTGAGGAACTAAGGTCCCACAAGCCCCACGGCACAACCAAAACAATTAAAAATTACCTATATTATTATAATTCACAAAAAAAAACACTGTTAAAATTTTCGCATGTAGCCCTCAGAAAGACAGAAATTCAGCTAAAATATATAGTTAAATTAAAATATGATAAACTAAATATGAAATTATTTATAATTTGTATTTTATGAAATTTTATAATATGTTATAAAAATGTGTATGTACAGACTGGTAATCAGTTTCTCCAACTTTATAATTTATGACCACCCTTACATATTGATACACATACATTTATAATTTAAACAATTTCCTAGTATTTCACTGTATGGATATATCATTATTAATTTAATTTGTCCTCTAGTTGAGGCTATTTAGTTTGGTTCCTTTCAAAATAAATTGCAAGTAGCATGTTTATAGTTTATTTCTGTGATATTTACTCCTGTATGACACATTTCTACATGTGAAATTGCTTAATAAAGTTTTTGCTGTATTTTCTCAAAATATTTCCCAGAAAGTGCTCTAATATATAATCCCAATAGAAATGCACCAGTATTAACTTTTCACACAGTTAATAATACTCCTCTGCCTATTAGGATGGTTTATAATCAGATTATGTATATGGTCATTTCAACCTATAATCAACATGACTATTTACTATGGTTATCAAAATTCAGATATTTTCAAGCCTTTTTTGTGTATGAAATATTTGCATCAGTGTGTATTTTATATATCTACCACATCTCAAGTAAGACACTGAATTTTTTTTTTTTTTTTTTTTTGCGTTATGTGGGCCTCTCACTGTCGTGGCCTCTCTCGTTGCGGAGCACAGGCTCCGGACGTGTTGGCCCAGCGGCCATGGCTCACGGGCCCAGCCGCTCCGCGGCATGTGGGATCTTCCCGGACCGGGGCACGAACCCGTGTCCCCTGCATCGGCAGGTGGACTCTCAACCACTGCGCCACCAGGGAAGCCCAGACACTGAATTTTAATTGAAAATACTTGATTCATGTTTAGAAGTGATTAAATTTACAATTAAAAAAGTATATCCACACATTCAAGCTGTTTGAAACATATTTAAAAGCTTCCCAATAACTGAATCAAGTATCAATTAAAATTTTTTAATTTAAGTTAATTTAATTTAAATTAATTTCAATTAATATTTGGTCACACTAGCCAGATTTCAAGTGCTCAAGAGCTACATTTGGTCAGTGACAACAGTACTGCATGGCACAGGTCCTGGGTCCTTAGTACAATTGACAAGACCTACATGATCCAGCATCCTATAAACCCTGTGCCCTCATTTCTCACAGTCCTTTTCCTCACTTCATCCACTCTAGCCCTCTCGCTTTCCCACTCTTTATGGAACACTGCAGGCATCTCAGGACCTTTGTAGTAGCTATTCTTTCTGTCATCAAATACCCTTATGGGTTGCAATTACTACTTCACATCTTTGCTGATATGACCCCTTATCAGTGAGAGTTTCCAAAAGTGCTACTCCCTTCTCACTTCTTTATGATTTTTATTGGCTTTATTTTTCTCTTAATACTAATTTCCTCTTGTTATTGTCTGTCTCTCCACTCTAGAATATAAGACTATGAATGCAGAGACACATGCTCCCTGTTGTATCTATCCTCAGTGCCTGGCACATAGTAAATGCTCAAATATTTGCTTAATATGAAAGCTCATGTATAATTCCTAATTATTAACAGGTCCTGTGTGTACGTCTCTGTGTGTGTGCTACCACTCTTTTTTTTCCTTCTCTTCCTCCTTTTTCCTTTATTTCTCATTATGATCATCCATCTTAAGAACCACTTCCCCCTAACTTATTTCTTACCATGCACCCTATTAGCTCTTCTACGAAACCCTAATTTTCATTGATGAGTCAGTAGATGAAAAACTTTTTCATTTCAAATATGGGCTTCATCAGACTCAGACATTTACATGCCTAGGAATTAAAAACTCTAGGCAAGGGCTTCCCTGGTGGCGCAGTGGTTGACAGTCCGCCTGCCAATGCAGGGGACATGGGTTCGTGCCCTGGTCCGGGAAGATCCCACATGCCGCAGAGCGGCTGGGCCGGTGAGCCATGGCCGCTGAGCCTGCATGTTCAGAGCCTGTGCTCCGCAACGGGAGAGGCCACAACAGTGAGAGGCCCACGAACAGAAAAAACAAAAACAAAAACAAAAGAAAACAAAAAAACTCTAGGCAAGAGCTGTTTAGACCAAAGATTACAAAATGCAATGGCCCACAGTTAGTTCCACCTTGTATATGAGGAAAAGTGATTTAAGACATTTAAGTACCCCTCATTTCTACTGTTAGACAAAAATCAGTTATTCCTAAAATAGAGCTTATCTGTGATTCTGGAATAGATAGCAATTGCAACCTCATGCATATATGCATTTTAGTACTGTTTACATAATGAATACTTGGCTCTGAAGAGATCATATAAACTTAGAAAATTATATCAACAGTATTAAGTAAAGATCAAATCATCAATAGATGTATCAGTCATTTATCAATAAAAAATTTAGAACATTTTTATAAATATTTATTATAAACACTGGCAACTTAATATAATGCAGATTTTTAATTATAATAAATTACTCATAATTACAGAAAGAGCAATCATCATTTTCAGAGAGCTCTCTTCTGTTTTGCTATATCTCCTACAACCGTCTTTCTGATAGGTTTCCACAGATAATGCAGACATTAAGAAAGTAAGTTTTAATAAAAGAAATACATTTAGCAACAGTCATCATCCTAAAATAAATTTATATGTACCAATACATCTTGTGATACTGCAAAATTCTGTCCTCAGAGATAATCTTCTCATTTGCCTCTTTTGTAAATAGTATCTGTAGTGAGTACACCAAGTTCTCACCAGGGTCATGTCTTTCTAGGGCTACCACTGCCTTTGTTATTTCAGGATGAGTTTCTCTAATGCCTTCTAATTAAACCTCTATTTGAAGACTCTCAAGGGAGTCCGGTCTAAAGCTGTTCATTTGTAGTGAAATGGAGCATATGGAATATGTAATGTTGGTCTTGGTGTCCCTGGAATAGCTCACAATTTGCTTCGGGTTTGAATTCAAGATCCAGCTAAACTCTATTTTAACATTGTTCTTGAATAACTAGATTAAACAGAAAATTAGAATCGCACAGGGAATTGGTAGCCTGTATTATGTTCCTTGGCACTGCCCAGTTGGTTTCTAACGCACCCTTCCCATACTTCTCTGCCTGGTAAGCTTCCAGTAACCCTTGCAGATCCAGGACATTTCCATTTCCTCTGGGTAAATGGATCCAATTTTTACAGGCAGTGAGTCGTTTTTTACTCCGAGATAACACAGCCCTTTGCTCCTAGCTCTACATATAGCATTTTAGACACTTGTAATAATCTACTTATCTATTCCCACCAGGTACAAACCTACAAATCATCCTCCACGCCTTTTACTTCCTCCTTTCTCACCTAATCAGTCACCTAGTACTTTGCATTTTATATTCAGTGCCTGTGGTGGGCAGCATAATGTTCCACTAAAGATGCCTACATCCTAACCTGACTATCTGGCTATGGACACACACTTTAACCCTTTGTACTTCAAGTTCTTCACATGTAAACTGGGGATTATAGCAGCGGTACCTACTTAAAATAATCTTTCTGAGGATTAAATCAATGACATATATATACACACAGAAGAGTGCCTGGCAGGAAGTAAGCACTCAAAAATGCAATTACTATGAACTATAGTTCTTTACTTGCATTTTCTCATTTGAGTTTTGAAAACACTAGGAGGTAAGTATCAACATTATTCTCAATTGCAGATAAGGAAATTGAGGCTTAGAGAGGATAATTAACTGTGAAGTAAGTGTCAGGGTCTGGAAACATAGCAATCTGTCTGCAGGACATGTTGGTTTACATTACTTATTTGGATGACATATTATTCTTATTTAATTAATTTGGAATTTTTTTAAAATTTGAGATTACTTTTCCATATCAAACTGCTAAACATTTACATATGTAACAAACAGATCTCTTAAACAACTGACACGATTTGAAGAGGGAAGGACAGTTGTTAACTTCCCAGCATAATAAAGATTCTGAGCTGTTTACACTTAAGGAGAGTTAGATTCAGATCAAAAATACTTTCTGAAAAATGGACTCAAAGTGAGATATTATGAGTAAGTCTGATATTCCACTTCAAGTCTTTCTTGGGTTTATAGCATAGAAGAATCATGCATATTAAGAAGTCAGTAGCTTATATATGGTGAATAAATTTTGCAAGAACCAGATAATATATTTCTTTTAAATAAAGAGTAGTTGAGTGGACATTTAAGTAAGAAACTGAAATCGAAGTAAAATTATTCCAAGAAAAAAAAGAGGAGCTGGCCTAAGTACCTCGGGCCTATTATTTCTCAGAATTTGAATTAGTTCTTAATGAGCACATTTTACTTTATGTTTATGAGCTTCCATTTGGACACATTTATGCAGAATGTTGTAAATTTATAATTATGGCTAATGTGAGACTCAGCAGGTCAAGGACTGTAAACTGTTTATGTTTATCTCACCAATACCCTGCTGGCTCCTTCATTTGTTTATTCAACAATTACTCAGTACCCATTATGGGGCAGTGAGTAGTATCAGGTCTTGAGATACAGAAGAGACCATGACAGTAAAAAAGGCTATCTTTATAGAGTTTAGATTCTAATCAGGAGCGATAAGCATTAAACAAGTAAATAAACAAATTATGGGTACATAATGTCACTTAGAGGTATCTGAAATAAATGACGATTGAGTCAATTATTGTAGTTTGCAGTTGTCAACCGCTTTACTTTCCCTATGTTTTGTGTGATCGCAATTCCGGAAAATAATTTCGGGAGATATTTTTACTTTTCAGAGGAGAGACGTTGATAAGTCTGTAGATTAAACAATCTTCTCAAGCTTACAGATTTAGTTGCCAACAAAAGCAGAGTGAAAACATATATCTTTAGATTACTCACAAGTCTCATGCAATTTTTATAATACTTATTTAAATTACTTTTACATATAAAACCTACTGCAGCAACTTTAGTGGGCTATGTCTAGATGTACACCATGCTACTGTAAAAACCACGAGCTCTTCCAGCATGATAACATGTCATAGGAAATATTCAAAATCTACTCATAAAAATAATGAACTTTTTATGAGCCAAACGCAATTTAAATAAAAGTACTTGGTAGCAAGAAAAGTATCTATATGTATACCTATACCTATATCATCTATCTATCATCTATCTATCTATCCATCTATCTAACTTGTCCAGCACAAATACACTGTTTTTTGTAAGAATATCAGCTCAATTCCTTTAAAAGTTGTGTAGAGTTAGCAGACTTCAACTTTCATTTGAAAACCTTCAAATTTTCATTTGAAACTCAAGATGAGTAAAAGAAAATTCAAATATCAACTAACTCTGAAAACCAACAAAATGCCCAAATCTCAGAGGAATTTCACTTACTGTAAATGATGCAAGTTGTTGGAGAAAAACTATTTGTGGCCTGCCTATGCTTCATCTCATGAAAAGAGCAAACCACCATCTATGAGTAATACAGAAGAGACAATTTAGCTTTCTCCTACTTTCTGCCCACTAATTCATAGGAACCGATTTGTACCAGTCAAAAAGATGGGTAGTCCTCCCTCTATTACACGGAAAATATTTCTATGTTGCCTTTATTGTTTCCAGTTTTATGTCACTCCCTCTCAACATTCTGCTGCTGTAAGATTGTCAAACCTGTTTCCCCAGTTGCCTGCATCATGGTAGAGACTGTAAGCTCCCAGAAAGAGTCCACTATGGGCCAGCAGATATGCAGGAGAGGAGATGAGGAGTTCTGCCTACTAGAACTGGTTAAGGAAGTGATACCACTGCTCCAGCTGTAAGTCTAAGAACAAGATTTGAACAGCACCCAAGTGAAAAAGGAGGAGGGACACAGGCAATCCAAATTTCTCCCAGTTGGCAGATTCCAAGCGTGGTCAGAGCCCTTGTCTTTTGAAGAAAACTAAACAAAAAACTAAACAAAATGTGTGAAGTATCAGAAGAGAGTTACACAGTGAGAAGGAATAACATAATTCTAAAAAAATATTAGTAAGTTGATGAGTAGAAGAAACTTCAAAAACTGGTACCTGCAAGTTAATGAAAATGAATTATCTATAAAGCTGGAGCAGAGAGTCACAGGAAAATAATTACTGAGATACAATACAATGGGAGGAACTTTTTAAAAATCCACAAAGTAAGAGGCAAGGGCAACAAAACTGAGATAAAAAGGGAATAAAATGAGAAAAGGAGTGAGAACGTCTGAAAGGAATTGAAATCATGATGATGGAATTAAAATCTTCATTGGCAGCTGTAAGCAGCAGAATTGATTCTCAAAGAAAGTCGTCAAGGATTAGACAAGAAAATAATGAGAAACACCATTTTTACTTTGGAAGACAGAGAATAGGGATAAAAACAAGAATAATCCATTTTCTGGAGAAAGAAAGCCAAAGATTTGGAATGGGAGCAATCATCAAATCATGGTTGGAAAAATCCTAATGCGAATCACAAAAGGAAAAGAACAAAAATCACTCAAATGCTTCAGAAGCTCCTCTCTGGTTTCCACGTAAAATCAATGGAAAAAAGTGATACATTCCCCTGCCCCTGCTCCAAATGTTATGTTCCCTGACACAGGAAGAAGCAGGTTAAATGAAAAGCTGTAAATTTACACAGGCACAGAAAGTTTTAAATTTAGGGCACAGAAATAAATTAAGCCTGGAGGCCTTTCTGTTTGGGGGTAATGTGTGCGCTCTAGTGTACGTGTTTGTGCATATCTGCAGTAGGGAATGTGATTGGAGGAGTAGTCAGAATCTTGGAAGTATGCGAAAAGTTACATTGGTGTGCAACATCAGAACTCCAATGCAGGAGTTTCTAGATCAATAATGAACAAAAAAAGAGTAACTTAAGCTGATGTATTAGAAAAGTAAGAACGCTGTATGACAGGAGCTCTATTCTCTTCATCTATAGTGTTTCTACCTTGCTTTTAGGCTACCTCTGAGAGGTTCCTTATTAAATGTTTCACTCTATCATGTGATTCCACCTACCTGTTCTCAGGAGACTGGGGCAGTGATTGCTGCCTGTCTCCCATATCAGCCACTGAAAGCTGGTAGGGACTAGGAGGTTGCTCTGTGGTAGATACTGACTGGCAGTTCTTATCCTCCTTTCTGAAATACACAGAGAAGGAAGCCGACAGAAGAAAGGGCAGAAGCTAAAAGACAAATAGAGAAAATGCAGTAAATAGAAAGCATGCATCAACAGAGGTCGTAAAGCAACAGAAATCATGAGAGATAGATAGAGAATTGGTTGGTAACACTGGTGCAGTCACCTTAGGCTTGAAAGGAAGTGAGAGAGTGGCTATCTGAAGCCAAAGAAAGTATCTGTCTGGAGAGAGGCCACGGTCCAGAGCTGTGGGCTGTAGTGGACGGAGGCACCCAACCTACAGCAAACAACCCAGAATGGAGGGAGTGAGCCTGTGGGGTACATTCCTCCTACCGGTGCTCGCTTATGTAGAGTAGAATCCAGCTTAAAGCCAGAGGGCAAGAGAGCCACTGATGCAGTGTTATAAAGTAGGTCCTACTCCTAGGGCCCAGGGCAGGGGTAATTAAAAACAATCCAAATGACAACTCTAACCCAACATAAACAATGAGAAAGTAATGGATTTTTATGATGAAGATAAAATCTTGCAAATAAGTATTTAGGTAGGTAAAACATGTTGCCTACAAAGGACTGGAAGATTAGTTTCATTGTCCCGTAGAAACATCTTTTCAGAAATTCTTAACTTGAAGATTAAGGTATGCGCTTCAGGCAGCTCTTGAATTATAAAAGCCTTTGTTAAATTTTGCTACTATTTTGAATAGATAAACGCTTGTTTTCTCTGTAGGGGCCTGCACCTTTCATCAAATTCTTAAAGATGTTTGAAACCAAAAAATGTTCAGAACCACAGATCAGTACAAATTTGAGATGAAAAGATCACCAGCAAAGAATTTTATATTCTTGAGGACTGTTTTCATGTAAGATAGAAATAGAAAACAATTCTAGACATAAACTATTTCAGAAATACATGCCTTTGGTGACCTTGGAAAAACTTACTTCAGCCAACCAAAATATGAACCAAGATTAAAAGCACAAGAGGGCTTCCCTGGTGGCGCAGTGGTTGAGAATCTGTCTGCTAATGCAGGGGACACAGGTTCGAGCCCTGGTCTGGGAGGATCCAACATGGCGCGGAGCAACTAGGCCCGTGAATCACAACTACTGAGCCTGCGCGTCTGGAGCCTGTGCTCCGCAACAAGAGGGGCCGCGATAGTGAGAGGCCCGTGCACCGCGATGAAGACTGGCCCCCACTTGCCACAACTAGAGAAAGCCCTCGCACAGAAACGAAGATGCAACACAGCAAAAATAAATAACTAAAAATTAATAAACTCCTACCCCCAACATCTTCTTTAAAAAAAAAAACAAACAAAAAAAACACACAAGAATACAGGGACTTCCCTGGTGGAGCAGTGGTTAAGAATTGCCTGCCAATGCAGGGGACACGTGTTCAAGCCCTGGTCTGGGAAGATCTCACATGCTGTGGAGCAAGTAAGCCCATGTGCCACAACTACTGAGCCTGTGCTCTGGAGCCCACGAGCCACAACTACTGAGCCTGTGTGCTACAACTACTGAAGGCTGCACGCCTAGAGGCTGTGCTCCACAACAAGAGAAGCCACCGCAATGAGAGACCCATGTACCGTAATGAAGAGTAGCCCCTGCTCACTGCAACTAGAGAGAAAGCCCGCGTGCAGCAACAAAGACCCAACGCAGCCAAAAATAAATAAATAAATAATAATTTTAAAAAGCACATGAATATAAATACAGTGAGAACTGCCGGCACCTTGGTCCTGGACTTCCCAGCCTCCAGAACTATGAGAAATAAATGTCTGCTGTTTAAGTCACTCAGTCTATGGTGTTTTGATGTAACAGCCCAGGCAGAGTAAGACAGGACCCACACTGTATATAGTCTTCTGCAGGTTGCTTTTCTCTAATTATCACTGTTTGAAAGATAAATCCATGATTATATTCTTTCCTTTTGTGCATTCATTTTCACTCTGATACAGTATTCCATTAGGTACTATATTATATTCCCTTATCTATTTTCACTTTGCTGGTTATTTACATTGTTTCTATTATTTTCATATACAAATTGAAGCAGTTATGAACAACCTTGTACATCGTTTTGTTGACAAATGCCAGTTTCATCAGTACATAGCTGGTGGTGGAGTTTCCATGTTACAGTGTATGCGTGTGTTAACCTTTACTAGTTTTTGCCAAATTGCACTGAAAAGTTAAAGATTCACCACATCATTGTCAACACTTAGCATTGCCAAATTTTAAAAACTGTCCATCTATTAAGTGCGAAATGGAATTTCTTTTTACTTCGATTTGCGTTTAATTTTCGCCAACATTGTGGCTAAACTTTTCATGTGTTTTTTTTAACCTTCAAAGGTTTTCACATGTTTGAATTTCCCATTGGCATCTTTGCCTAAATTTCTAGTCAATTATTTGTCACTTTCTTAATGATTGGTTGGAAGGGACTTCATTCTTTATTAAAAAATACCTCTAGTCAATTTTAACCAAATTTCCATAAGGCTATCTTTTGCTACTATATCAGTGGTATTTAACCTCCTATATAAAAAGCTGTTTCCAGGCCACCATTTCAAGTATTAAAAACTTGAGAGAGGGGCCAACTTTTCTCATTCTGCTCCCTGTAGTCTGTCTTTTATAATCAGCACATCCACCACCACTGAGTCTGAAAGGGATAATGCTAATAAAAGGAGCAGACTCTCCCTCCCCTTTTTTTATTTCTCCCCTATGGCTGGTTGTAATGCAAGTTTCTCTTCAGGCTCTTGTGGAATTGCTGACATGTAATACGGGGAGACTTTAACAGCAGGAATAGGTCAATGCAGCAGCCCCTGCTATTCCTGCCATGTTTTGGTGGCCACACTCTAGCTCTTCCCCTCACCCCCTCACCCCTGATTCCCCTTCACAAGTGCCCTGGGGTGTTTCTAAGGCACATTTATTATTCATCAAATACTAGGGCTCACAGTCCCAGACTGGGGTGAAATCAATCGGCATGTATCTTCATTTTATATATTTTGCAAAGAGGCTTGATTTTATCCTTTAAAAAGCATGTAGGCTTTGTAGGATAATAATTTACATAATTCAAAATTCGAACAGTACAGAAGAGAACACAAGGAGAAGTCTCCCTCTCAGGTCTATGTCATTTTTCTTCCCCTCAGGCAACCATTATTAATGATCTTTCATAAAATTCTAGGACCATTTCTTTTTATCATTTAAAAAGAAGCATTAGCATTTTATTCACATGAATGTGTATAATGGAAGGAGTATAATGTTCCCCAAAGATGTCCATCCCTAATCCCTGAACCTGTGACTATGTTACCTTACATAGAGAAAGGGACTTTATAGATGTGATTAAAGGTATGTACTTGAGATGGGGAGATCATTTTGGATTACTCAGATGAGCCCACTCTGATTGCATGAATGCTTAAAATCAGAGAACCTTTCCCAGCTGTGATCAGAGAGAGGTGTGACTACAGAGAAGGATTCAGAGTGGTGTGATGTTGCTGGCTTTGAAGATGAAAGAAGGGAACCATGAGCTAAGGAATGTGGGGAACCTGAAGAAGCTGGCAAAAAAACAGATTCTCTGTTTGGCCTCCAGAAAGGAATGTAACCCTGACAACACCTTGAGTTATCCTGGTGAGACCCATGCCAATCTTCTGACCTGAAGAACTGTAAGATAATAAATTCGTGTTGTTTTAAGCCTCTAAATTTGCATTTAACCGTCACAACAGCAGCTATAGAAAGCTAGCATAATACATGTACCTTGATTTTTACTTTTTCTCATTAAAAAATAAAATCATTTCATATCAGTACATAGAGCTTACTCAGTTTCAAAATTTTTTTCATAGCTGCATAATATCCCATTATATCACTAAACCATCATCACACATTTTGAAGTCTTCTGCTATTTCAAATAAGGCTACAGTGAATATCCTTGAATAAGTGCCAATTTTCACACACGTCAGTTAATATATGGGGCAAATCTTAAGAAATGGAATTAACCATTCAATGGGAATGTGTGTTTTACATTATGACTGCTATTTCTAAGTTAGACTCCATAGAAGTTGTTTCAATTTATATTCTATGTCTGAAAGTCCTGTTTCAACATACCTTTGTAAGTACAGTATGCTACTGAACGTTATCTACCTGATAGCAGATAAGTGGAATCCTAGTTTGAATTCATATATCTTTCGGGATAAGTGAAATTGAGAATCTTTTCATATGTTTAAAAGTTATTTGTATTTCTCATTCTGTGAATTTTCTTCCCTGTCTTTCCTTCCTTCTTTATTTCTTTCCTTCTTCCTCCCAACTGTTTGCTCATGTTTCTTCATGCTGGGTTGATGAAGAATTTCTCATTGATATATCAATGTTTTATATCTTCTAAAGAAACAAATTATTTTTCTTTTGGCTTTTCTTTGTCAATGTAAGTTTTTTTTTTAATGTATGTTTTTTTTTAATGTAAAGTTTACCAAATTGTTTGTTTTGAATTTAGGGTTTTATTTCATATTTAGAAAATATTCACTAATATGGTTTTACTCTTCCATGGATTATTTACTATTTTTATGATTTCAGGATTCATATCTTTGACCTATTTTCTTATGCTGCAAGTTATGAAAGAACTTTACTTTTTCCAGAAGGTTACCTAGTTGTTCTAACACCATTTATTGAATATTCCACATCTGCTCTTAACATGCTTTTTAAAAATAATTTCCTTTAAAACCAACGTTTTCAAGTTTAAGAACAGACATATTGCATATACCTAAAAGTTTTTAACCTCAATTTACATTAATTGTATTCCTATTTATTAAGCTCTTATAAAGGACTAATATATTTTCTGTATTTTTATGAATGGACAGATAATGTAATATGTCTTGGCAAGAGATGCAGTAGACCCCAATTGGGTTGACTGTCCAGCTAACATCAATTTATCCAGTGCCCAGATCTGTCCTACGGACTTTTCTTTGGGAAACCATTCCTTTTCCCCCATTCTGGTCATGGTCTGATTGTACTAACAATCATGGTATCTTATCACTCCAGACACAGAGTTCAAAATATGATTTACCTTGGCTCAGTAACTGAGAGTAATTCATCCTCCTGGCAAGCTCTTCCTGGACCCACTCTCAGACTGAGCTATCACAGGAATGGAACCCAAGGATTTAAACTCTAGAACCCAAATTGCTTTTCCCTGTCACTTCCTCCCAGTATATTATTAGGGCACAGGAGAAAAAAAAAAAAAAAGCATCTTTCTTCTGTAATTTTGTTTCTTCACTTCCCTTCCCTTAATTGGGCTTGATGATCATCCAAAAATGCTTGATCAACCATCATAAAGAGGCCTCAGCTCTTAGAGCACAAAACCTTAAGTCATCCAGGTTTGAGATGCAGAAAGATTTTACTCCCATCCTGGTTGGTGGTAGGCATTATTATTTTTTTTTTTTTACTTCCTGATATATTTCCCACTTCCAGGAATGGGCGGAAGAGCTTCTCTAAAATAACAGAAAATAAAATACAAGATGAATTATCAGCAATTCAAAGCTGGGCACATCCATTGGTTTGAAAGCTTTCTTTCCCTCCCTGAAATCTAGGCGGATTAATCAACTCTGTATCCCAGGGACTTAGCATAAGTACAGAAAAGATACTCAGTAAATGTTTGTTTAATAAATGAGTAAATGCATAAAAAGCCCCTAGCTGGAATTATTTCCTCTGGGAGAAACTACCAGAGACGACTCACTGTCTTTTGCTTCAGTAGTTTTTTATACCATTCTCTGTTCCTAGCAGTGCCCCCCGGCCCCCTACCCCAGGAGATTTCCACTACATGGCTCTACCCTGTGATGATTCAGTACCTTCTTTTAGCTGTGTCTGTTCTCCACTGATTAGGGTACCAGTGACCATCCTGGGCCATGTTGTTCAAGCCATCCTGGATCTCTTTAATTAGGAGCCATGATTTCAGGAAGAAAGGCTAGAATAAAATTTTCTTATTTTCCAGAACTTTATTCGAGAAAAGGGTTTTTTCCGTCTTCTTTTGGGACTTTTTCCGGATCTGTTGTTTCCCTTCCTCAACAGAGTAAATAAAACTTGGCCCCAACCCTTTGGCACTGCTCACTCCTTAGTGGTGAGGGAAACAGTCCCTCAGCTTACACTCACTAGGCACTGAACAGTGATAAGGCGAGTAGAACTCTGGCCAGAAGTTCCTGTCATTATCCTATGTGAGTATGCATGGCTTGGAGTGCTGCCTTCAGTACTATTTGCAAACAGGGACATTGGTGGGATGAGACTTGGGTTTCTTCTCTAGAGCCATGGATTTTAGCTACCCAGACAGCTTTTTCAAAGTCCTGGTCCTAAGTCTGTGATGGAGCCTGAGCTATGGGTTTGGAAAGCCGCTCATTTGATTCTGATGTATATGCCTGGTGAAGTCTGGTTCCTGAGTGCTAATTACCACTCATCAACTAGTTCTGACTTCAAGTATTAGTTTTGCCATCAACGAAGAGTTTTCTATCCTCAAGTCCCTTAACGTTTCTGACCCTCATTAATAAACTACAGAAAATATTGACCCTTTCCCAAATGTTTGTGAAGATCAAATGATATAATGCATAGCACAAGGACATGCAATAAATAAAATTATTATTTTTACGTAACTAAGCATGTGACTGTTTCAAAGGAGCAGATGAAAAGGGTACCTATTCATTACGGTAGTGAACGGGAAGAAACATCTTTTAGAGAAAGGCAGGGCTGATGCCACTTTAAAATAGTTTAACTGGAAAAGCTTATTTGGTCAAAAGATAGTCTTAGAATGAAATCCAATAAAATACAGGCTAAGTCCATGGAAAGAACTATCAAAGAACCCAATGAAATTCAAGTTTTCTTTACCTAAGCTCATAAATAAGTGCTGAAGCTGCCTTTCTCCATTTAAAGTGCTTTCAGCTAAGACAAACAACCCAAATCCTTTTATTTTCCTTTAGTTGCCCTTAAATGAACACCTTAGTTATTTCTGACATCTCTAATCCAATCTGGAGTCCTCCATACCTTTGGTAGCTGGTATTTGTTTTCTCCAGAGTTTAATAGTTCCTGTCCTTCTAAAAGATGAATTCAGAAGCCCCTTCCAGATTTCTTACTCCTGCTTCAGTTCGGGAAATTTACTTCGAAACCCATGATGTTACCAAGCAGTAGACTCAAGCCCCTTCATTCATAAAAGGGATATAAGGCTGGAAGGAAAACCTGCCTCACTATTTTCCAACCAAGAGATGAAGCAACAATTATGGAATCCAGAGCTGGTGATTAATCACAAAATCTTGGGTTGTAACACAGAGGGCTGCCTTTCATGGTGTGACACAGGAAACGTTATAGGGCAATAACTTCAGGGAGATTCAGACGTAGGAATCACTTAGTAGTGTCACAAGCCAGAGAAGCCTATATTCCCCACCCCACTGCTGCAGCTTGGACAAGGAGCAAGCAGGTCAGGGATAGCAAAGCACAGACAAGAGCTGCTGCCCAGAAAGATTCTTCTCCCTCTACTAGCATGTGCCTATGTGAAATCTCTCTTTTCTTTTTTGAAGAGTCATGATATTTTAAGTAGTATTGTATCAATTAATCAGCAGTAAAGTAGCAAGCAGAGATGAAGTGACAAATATATAGCTGATCAAGATTATACTTTAAATATACTCTTAGCAAAGGCAGACAAAAGGCTGACACTTCTATGAATAAATGGGAAGCTCTAACTCAATGAAGCCACCTCGCTATAGATTAAATGGTATAAATAACCATACAGTGCATAGCTGAAGGAGAAATCAAATAAAAACATACAGTTCCCTAGTCACTTTTGGTTACAAATTTCAACAATTCTGTAATAATGAGGAATTAAATAGATGCTATATAATAGCTCAATTTTATTATGTGCGTGTGTGTATGGTAATTCTTTATCACATTCCATAGTACAAATATTTCCAATTAAATTTTCCTATTGCTTTAAAAAGACCATCCCCAAAATACCTCCTCCAGTATTTGTATTTTAAAAATTGAATTGATATATATTTTAATTTTAAAATAACTCAAATGGTTACCTTGAACACACAAATTATATGTTGTCTATAGCAACACCATTTTTAAACCTTCTAATTTTTGTGTTTCTTCTTTTTTAAAAAGTTTTTAATCAAAGTAATACATCACATGGATATTGCTTAAAATGTTAAATTTATTCAAATTTTTAATAAGAAGTACTTGAGCTTCTACTGTGAGTTGGGTGATTTTTCTACGCACTGAGAAATTCACTAATGAAAAAAAAAAAAACTCCTATCCTGAATGAGCTTATATTCTAGTTGGGGCTCAGATGCTAGAGTTACAAGATCTAAAGAGAAAAATAAAATGAAAGAGGAAGACAGGACTGTACAGCATGGGAGGAAATATAGTAGCAGTTACTGTCTAGTAATTTAATTGTCTTTATTTAAAAGATCAAGCCCTCAATTATATTTTTTGCTTGCATATTTTGCTGTAATTTGATTTCATATACCCTTTCCAAAAATGTGTCTGTAATATATGATGATGACTTAGTAATTGGCTTCTAATGAAATTAACTTTTGCTTGCTTCTGGATCATCCCTATCTTCTCATCTTTTCTTGGAGATTCCTAAACCAAAGGAGAAAATACTTCTCAAGGTTAATGGATTTCTTTAATTTCCCTCATTCACTGTTTAACTGTCTATTGTATACCAGGCATTAGGCTAAGCCATGATAAGTAAGGCCACGAAAAACCTCCTGGCATAGCTGGCAAGAGACACTTAGTGGCAATGCAGTATGATGAGAGCCATAGTGAAGAAAAGCAGGAAGTTCCACTGAAGTAGAAAGGCAGATTAATAGAGATAACCAGGGAAACATAGTATTTTTGAGAGGAGGGGAAGTCTAAACTCTCTGGAATGATGAATAGTTGTCTAGGCTGGAATCAGAGGAGGACATTCTAATCCATTCCACGTATAGTTTATAAAGGTGTGGAGCAGTTCATTTCCTGGAAGCATCCGGAAAATTCCAATAGTTCTTTTGGAGTTTGAAACAAAGGGTTTGTGAAAGTCATGAGTTTGTTGGGAGGAGAGATAACTGACAAGGACCAAAGATCTTGAAAACTTCAAAATTTCCAGGCCTTTGATCTAAGAACAAATGCTTTTGTTGCCCTGCCTTTCTACTCTGTCCTGTCTACTGAAAGGATGCCAGCTGCCAGCACCTGTGTTTCTTTGTTGGAAGGCTCTTTTGTCCCTGAAGCCTGCTTTGCCAGTGAGTACAGCAGGCTGAAAAGGTTGGGGAATTACTGCTTCCTGAGTTTATTGCTTAACCAACGCTCTTAGGAGTTGGTATTTAACTAGTACTGCTCCCTTGCCTGTATAGTGGGACAACCCTGAGGAGCACGTTCTACACTAGTTCCCAGAGTTCCTGCAGCTAGGTTAAGCTCCAGTTCCCCATACTCAAATCCTCAGGAAGGGATGCCAGCGTTGACGATGTTAAGTGGGCATGCTGTGGTATCACAATTATTAAGATGCTCACCCATGCTGCACTGTGTTGGGATATTGGTAGGAGATGCATTGTTTACATACCTCTAGTATTTGTGAAATATTGGGACAATGGCAATTTCAAGGTCTGAGAAGTCAGAAGGTTGTTGTTAAGTGTCACTGAAACATTGAAGGGAAAACATGTGACTCAACTACCAACTCAAGGCATAGTGTGAAATCCAGAGGGTTTTGGGCGCCATTAAAGGCTCAGGTCACTCAACTACCAACTCAAGGCATGGTGTGAAATCCAGAGGGTTTGGGGCACCATTAAAAGAGGTATTCTTATTTTATAACCAGAGGGCAGAATGAGCTAAAACTTAGGTTTCAGATAAGATTGTGAGATTAGGGAATTTTCAAACAGGTCTGAATTTGGAGCCCTGGTTCGTCTTTGCTAACCTCAGGGCCTGAGACTGGGGATGGGAACATTGAATGGGTGTGGTTTGAACAGGCTGCAGTCTTAAGTTTAAGTGCCAATGAACATTTACCAGGTTCTCTGGTAGAAGCGTTTCCATCCCTGGACCTCTAGTCTGATAAAAACTAAAGTTGTAAGAAAGGAAAGCACAAAGTCCTCAAGAGATTCACGAGGAGGGACAATGAGCTTTCCTCCTACATCTACCTTTGGTTCCAAACCCAGGTCTTCTAGTTATAAGGAATACGGCACCTCTTAAATCCTGGTTGGTTCAAAGTATATACTGCACCTTGAGTGATCACATCCAATCCTCAAGCTAGCATTTCAAAGTATTTTAAGAAGGCATTCCAATATTCTATTAGGCTGGAAGTTTCTGGGACGTACGGTAGCACCAGTGGATTCTCTCTGGTTATGTGCCCATTGTTGAATGTAAAGTGGGTTCCTCGGTCCAAGGCAAACTTATGTAAGATCAAATGTCATTAATCAGAGACTCTGTGAGCCCTGGGATAGTAGAGATGGCTGAGGCACTGAGGGCAGAGAAGATAAACCCCTTGTACCCCTTCAGATCCAATTTTGACCCATATTAGATTCAATCTGTCCTGTCAGTGGTACTTAAAGTTGGTGGTCACTCACAATTTCTGGGAAAATAAAAGAAAAAAAAAAGAAAAGAAAAGAAAGACTTACAAAAGGAACTGTAGCAGGGTAAGATATTATACCTGCAGCTGCAGTCTTTCCTGAGGAATTGATATTGATCATCTTTCTTCTCTGCCAGTCATTGTAAGTTCCTCTCATTTTTCACCAGTCCTCAGCTCTTTATCCCTGAGGAGTCTGAGCCCTTGATTAGCATGCCCTTGGGGATCTGTTGCTGCAGTTGGCCAGTTATGGTTACCACCAGTTAAAAAAGCACCAGGAAACTCCCCAGGGAATCAATTCCTGAGTTCTCTACTCCGTACAGGAAGCAAGTCTGCCACCTCGTGAAAATCAGGGACAATTACTACTACCAGTAATTCTGTTCTTCCTCTTCTGGTCTGCTGGCCTAATAAACCCACTGTGATGGAAATCATGCTCTCTCTTTAAAGTGAATTTCTATTTCTCTGCTCTTTTCTACTGTGGTATGATTTTATAATTTAGTTATGAGAAGATAATTTTATTTCCTTTATTTCCAACTATTTAAAAAGTGCCCTGCCGTCACCCCTATGTACAGGCTATAGTTCAGTATCACTGCAGATGCGTATGTATGAAAAAGAGTTGGCAGGACATAATTCTGGAGAAGGAATTAGAGGATAATTTGCGACGGAGTTTAGAGTTTCTTCAGTAGGCAACGGGATGTCTTTGAAAGATTTTTAAGCAAGGAAGGGATAAGTCCAGATACGAGACTTTGAAAGCTAATTACCATGGCTTGGAGGGTTGAGGCTGGAGGAAGTAATCAAGAGGACCTCAGCGGTACAGCTGAGGGCCTGCATGAAGGACAACAGTGACTGGATAAAAGAGGAGAGGGCAGATTTGAGACACGTATTCCAGGAAAAATGATCAACTTTCATAACTAATCAGTTATGGGGTCTAAAAGGGAGGGACAGTTCTAACTGAATTGGACTTCCTCTTTTGGGTTAGGTACTGTCTAGTCTTATCTTAGCTTCTGCTGCTTGTCACTCAGTAAGCACAAAAATGACTCAAGAGTAGTCCCAGGACTCCAACGAAATGAGAAACCTGGCTTTACAAAATAGGACATGGAAGGATGTTACAGGCAAGTATTTGTTGAGGTAAAAGATATAATAAAGAGAACCATCGAAAAAAGGTGCAAAGGTCACACATTTTCTAAGGCTTTAGCTAAACCAGGTTTCATGGCTTTTGAATACATTCCCCATGTCTTAAGTCTAAAAGCTTCAGCTATTGTTGGTAAGGAACATTTTTGAGGATGATTTTTAAAATGTGTCATAATTCCTAACCCTACCCCCATCACTACCACTAAAGAGGGCAGTATGTTAAACATAATAAAATAAATACAAGTTTATAAATATACCAAAATAATAAAATATATATAAAAGCTAAGAGATAAGCAAGTTAACTGTAACCAGCAGAGCAAAGAAGAAATTGCTGAGTTGAGAATGAGTCATCATTCCACACGTAGGATTTCTCAGGACAAAGGATGTGAGTGTTTCCTGTGGGCAGGATATGGACCACACAAAAGGGAAAGCCAGCGTGAGGCTGCCCTGAGACAAGCTGTTATATCTGAGAGGCTTGAAAGACTTTTGTGTTTAGAAGAAAGGAGGCAGCTGGAACTTAGTGTATGAAGTAAGTGTATGAATTCGTCAAAGCAATCCAAATGAATGAAATCGTTCATGAAGAGCCTGTAAATTACATATTGGAGAGCACTGACAATAAAGTGATGATAGAAGGTGGCTTCGGTAGGGTTAGGAGGACAACACAGACCTCACTCTAAGGGGAACATTAACAATGACACACCTCTCTATGCTTACTGTCCTACCTTTTCTCTTCACAGACAAGCATATCTTGAAAGAGCTGCCTGCAGTTGCTACTCCTATTAATTTATCTATAAATCTCTCCTTGATCCACTCTGATCAGACTTTCCTCTACACCACTCCACTGAAAGCGCACTGATGAAGGCCATTAATGTATGTGCTGATGAAGGTGACCAATAATATGGGTGTTGCCAAATCCAGGGGTTACTTTTCTGCCCTCTCTTATGTGAACTCTCATTGACCTTCAACACAGCTGACTGCCCCTTTCCTCTCTTGGCGTCTATGATCCCACACTCTTCTGTTTCTTTCTCCTATCTCGCTGGCTGTTCCTTCTGTCTTCTTCACGGGACTTACCTCCCCTACCTGAAATATAAACGTAGGAGTGTATCCAGGATTCGGTCTTGGCTACTTTTCCATTTCTGTTTATTCTTTCTCCTTAGATAATATTGCCTAGTACCTTGGTTTAGAATGTCATTTATGTGCTAATGACTTCTTAACTGTATCTATAATAAGAAGTTGCCCAATTATGAACCTGATAGAGCTAGTTGGATGGCTAACAGGCATCTCACACTTATCATATCCAAATCTTAGTTTGCGTTTGTTTGTGCTCCATCTGCCATACACAGTCTTTTTCTCCAGAGTCTTCCCGACTGGGCTTAACATCCAGCCAATACCCACCCAGTTGTTCAAGCCAAAAGTCAAGAAGTAAGTTTGATTATATTCTTCCCCACTCCATGTCATCCAATACATCCCACATTAAGTTCTGAGGCTTCTATATTTGAAATATATGATAAGTTCCTCCACTATTCACCATCTCAAGTACTATCCTCCTTGTCCAAAACCCCCCATAGTATCTTCGATGGGTGACTTCAACAACCTTATACATACTTTCACGCCTTCCACAAGCAGTTCCCCACAACGCAATTCCCCATCACTCACTGTACAATACACACAGCTTATAAATCATCACATCACATAGATCTTTTCTGACCACTCTGTCAGAAGTGGCCACCCACTTTTGTTACTCTGTATACCCACTGTATTTTTTGTTTATTAGTAGTATTTTTTCTTTTGATTATGTACTCTCTCCACCCAGGGTAACTTATAAAAAAGCAGTTATGGCAATAACCTATAATGGAAGAGAATGTAAAAAAAGAATATATGTGTGTGTATATATATATATATATATATATACACACATATATATATAAGTTTATATATATATACACATATATACATAAATTTATATATATATATATATTAAACTGAATCACTTTGCTGTACACTGGAAACTAATATAACATTGTAAATCAACAATATTTCAAGAGAAATTTTTTTAAAAGCAATTATATTGTGTTGCCACTGACTAGAACAATGTGTGAAGCACAGTAAATCCCCAATAAATATATGTTGAATAAATGAAAGATGGATAAATAATAGGAAAAAAAGGCAGTTTGTAGAGGATTAATGGCTATGTCAGAAATATTAATATTTCAAGACTTCATATTTGAAAAGGAGAAAAGAAAACAATAGTGTGGAAATTTAAGGAGGCAAGGTAAAGAAAGCTTTGTTGGTTTTTAAGATTAACAAAGAACTAAATGTGTGTGAAGTTTATAGAGAAGGCACCAATGAAGGAAGAGATTAAAGATAATAAAATATAAACAATGAAACATGATCCTAAGATAATCAGGAACTACTGGATCAGAGCTGCTGATTCTTTTATTATTTTTTTAATTTATTGAATGAATTATTTTTTAATTTTTTTTATTTCTTAATTTTTTTAATGTAATATCTTTATTGGGTATAATTGCTTTACAATGTTGTGTTAGTTTCTGCTTTATAACAAAGTGCATCAACTATACATATACATATATCCCCATAACCCCTCCCTCCTGGGTCGCCCTCCCACCCTCCCTATCCCACCACTCTAGGTGGTCACAAAGCACCAAGTTGATCCCCCAATGCTACGCAGCTGCTTCCCACTAGCTATCTATTTTATATTTGGTACCATATATATGTCAATGTTACTCTCTCACCTCGTCCCAGCTTACCCTTCCCTCTCCCCATGTCCTCAAGTCCATTCTCTACATCTGTGTCATTATTCCAGTCCTGCCCCTAGGTTCTTCAAAACCATTTTTTTTTTTTTTTTTTGATTCCATATATATGTGTTAGCATGCGGTACTTGTATTTCTCTTTCTGACTTCCTTCACTCTGTATGACAGACTCTGGGTCCATCCACTTCACTACAAGTAACTCAATTTCGTTTCTTTTTATGGCTGAGTAATATTCCATTGTATATATGTGCCACATCTTCTTTATCCATGCGTCTGTTGATGCAAACTTAGGTTGCTTCCATGTCCTGGCTATTGTAAATAGTGCTGCATTGAACATTGTGGTACATGACTCTTTTTTTTTTTTTTTTTGCGGTACGTGGGCCTCTCACTATTATGGCCTCTCCCGTTGCGGAGCACAGGCTCCAGACGCGCAGGCTCAGCGGCCATGGCTCATGAGCCCAGCCATTCACGGCATGTGGGATCTTCCCGGTCCGGGGCACAAACCTGTGTCCCCTGCATAGGCAGGTGGACTCTCAACCACTGCACCACCAGGGAAGCCCCTCATTGTCGTTTTGATTTTCATTTCTCTAATGATTAGCGATGTTGAGCATCCTTTAATATGTTTGTTGGCAATCTGCATATCTTGTTTGGAGAAATGTCTATTTAGGTCTTCTGCCCATTTTTCGATTGGGTTGTTTGCCTTTTTGATATTGAGTTGCATGAGCTGCTTGTAGATTTTGGAGATTAATCCTTTGTCAGTTGCTTCGTTTGCGAATATTTTCTCCCATTTTGAGGGTTGTCTTTTCGTCTTCTTTATGGCTTCCCTTGCTGTGCAAAAGCTTTTAAGTTTCATTAGGTCCCAGTTGTTTATTTTTGTTTTTATTTCCATTTGGCTAGAAGGTGTGTCCAGAAGGATCTTGCTGTGATTTATGTCATAGAGTGTTCTGCCTAAGTTTCCCTCTGAGTTTTACAGTGTCTGGCTTAACATTTTGGTTTTTAATCCATTTGGAGTTTGTTTTTCTCTATGGTGTTAGGAAGTGTTCTAATTTCATACTTTTATATGTAGCTGTCCAGTTTTCTCAGCACCAATTATTGAAGAGGCGGTCTTTTCTCCAGTGTATATCCTTGCCTCCTTTATCAAAGATTAGGTGGCCATATGTGCGTGGGTTTATCTCTGGGCTTTCTACCCTGTTCCATTGATCTATATTTCTGTTTTTGTGCCAGTACCATACTGTTTTGATTACTCTAGCTTTGTAGTATAGTCTGAAGCCAGGGGGCTGGATTCCTTCAGCTCCATTTTTCGTTCTCAAGATTACTTTGGCTATTCGGTGTCTTTTGTGTTTCTATACAAATTGTGAAATTTTTTGTTCTACTTCTGTAAAAAATGCCATTGGTAGTTTGATAGGGATTGCATTGAATCTGTAGATTGCTTTGGGTAGTATAGATATTTTAAAAATGTTGATTCTTCCAAACCAAGAACATGGTATACCTCTCCATCTGTTTGTATCATCTTTCATCTTTTGTATCATCTTTAACTTCTTTCATCAATGTCTTATAGTTTTCTGCATATAGGTCTTTTGTAGCTTTATTCCTAGGTATTTTATTTTTTTTGTTGCAATGGTAAACAGGAGTGTTTCCTTAATTTCTCTTTCAAATTTTTCATTGTTAGTGTATAGGAATGCAAGAGATTTCTGTGCATTAATTTTGTATCCTGCTACTTTACCAAATTTATTGATTAGCACAAGTAGTTTTCTGGTAGCATCTTTAGGATTCTATATATATAGCATCATGTCAAATGCAAAAAGTGATAGCTTTAGTTCTTCTTCACTGATTTGGATACCTTTTATTTCTTTTCCTTATCTGACTGCTGTGGCTAAAACTTCCAGAACTATGTTGAATAATAGTGGTGAGAGTGGGCAACCTTGTCTTCTTCCTGATCTTAGAGGAAATGGTTTCAATTTTTCACCATTGAGAATGATATTGGCTGTGTGTTTATCAAATATGGCCTTTACTATGTTGAGGTAAGTTCCCTCTATGCCTATTTTCTGGAGAGTTTTTTTCATAAATCGGTGTTGAATTTTGTCAAAAGCTTTTTCTGTATCTATTGAGACGATCATATGGTTTTTATCCTTCAATTTGTTAATATGGTTTATCACATTGATTGATCTGTGTATATTGAAGAGCCCTTGCATTCCTGGGATAAACCCCACTTGATCATGGTGTATGATCCTTTTAATGTGCTGTTGGATTCTGTTTGCTAGTATTTTGTTGAGGATTTTTGCAACTATGTTCATCAGAGATATTGGCCTGTAGTTTTCTTTTTTTTGTAACATCTTTGGTTTTGGTATCAGGGTGATGGTGCTCTTGTAGAATGAGTTTGGGAGTGTTACTTCCTCTGCTATATTTCGGAAGATTTTGAGAAAGTTAGGTGTTAGCTCTTCTCTAAGTGTTTGATCGAGTTCACCTGTGAAGCCATCTGGTCCTGGGCTTTTGTTTGTTGGAAGATTTTTAATCACAGTTTCCATTTCAGTGCTTCTTATTGGTCTGTTTATATATTGTATTTCTTCCTGGTTCAGTCACGGACAGCTGTGCTTTTTAAAAATTTGTCCATTTCTTCTATGCTGTCCATTTTATTGGCATCTAGTTGCTTGTAGTAACCTCTCATGATCCTTGTATTTCTGCAGTTTCAGTTGTTACTTCTCCTTTTTCATTTCTAATTCTGTTGATTTCATCTTCCTCCTTTTTTTCTTGATGAGTCTGGCTAATGGTTTATCAATTTTGTTTACCTTCTCAAAGAACCAGCTTTTAGTTTTATTGATCTTTGCTATCATTTCCTTCATTTATTTCTGATCTGACCTTTATGATTTCTTTCCTTCTGCTAACTTAGGAGTTTTTTTTTTTTTTGTTGTTCTTCTTTCTCTAATTGCTTTAGGTGTAAGGTTAGGTTGTTTATTTGAGATTTTTCTTGTTTCGTGAGGTAGGATTGTATTGTTATAAACCTCCCTCTTAGAACTGCTTTTGCTGCATCCCATAGGTTTTGGGTCATCAGCATTTCATTGTCATTTGTTTCTAGGTATTTTTTGATTTCCTCTTTGATTTCTTCAGTGATCTCTTGGTTATTTAGTAGTGTATTGTTTAGCCTCCATGTGTTTGTATTTTTTACAGTTTTTTTCCCTGTAATTGGTATCTAGTCTCATAGCATTGTGGTTGGAAAAAGATACTTGATACAATTTCAATTTTCTTAACTTAACAAAGGCTTGATTTTTGACCCAAGATATGATGATCTATCCTGGAGAATGTTCCAAGAGCACTTGAGAAGAAATTGTATTCTGTTGTTTTTTGATGGAATGTTCTATAAATATCAATTAAGTCCATCTTGTCTAATGTGTCATTTAAAGCTTGTGTTTCCTTAGTTTCATTTTGGATTATCTGTCCACTGGTGAAAGTAGGATGTTAAAGTCCCCCACGGTTATTGTGTTCCTGTCGATTTCCCCTTTTATGGCTGTTAGCATTTGGCTTATGTACTGAGGTATTCCTGTGTTGGGTGCATGATTATTTACAACTGTTATATCTTCTTGGATTGATCCCTTCATCATTATGTAGCATCCTTCTTTGTCTCTTGTAATAGTCTTTATTTTAAAGTCTATTTTGTCTGATATGAGAATTGCTACTCCAGCTTAATTTTGATTTCCATTTGCATGGATTATCTTTTTCCATCCCCTCACTTTCAGTCTGTATGTGTCCCTAGGTCAGAAGTGGGTCTCTTGTAGACAGCATATATACACCTCTTGTTTTTGTATCCACTCAGCCAGTCTGTGTCTTTTGGTTGGAGCATTCAATCCATTTACATTTAAGGTAATTATCGATATGTATGTTCCTACTACCATTTTCTTAATTGTTTTGGGTTTGTTTTTGTAGGTCTTTTCCTTCTCTTGTGTTTCCTGCCTAGAGTAGTTCCTTTAGCATTTGTTTAAAGCTGGTTTGGTGGTGCTGAATTCTCTTAGCTTTTGCTTGTCTGTAAAGGTTTTAATTTCTCCGTTGAATCTGAATGAGTTTCTTGCTGGACAAAGTAATCTTGGTTGCAGGTTTTTCCCTCTCATCACTTTAAATATGTCCTGGCACTCCCTTTTGGCTTGCAGATTTTCTGCTGAAAGATCAGCTGTTAACCTTATGGGGATTCCCTTGTAAATTAATTGTTGCTTTTCCCTTTTAATATTTTTTCTTTGTATTTAATTTTTGATAGTTTGAGTAATATGTGTCTTGGCGTGTTTCTCCTTGGATTTATCCTGTATGGGACACTCTGCACTTCCTGGACTTATCTTTTTTTCTTCTTCTTCTGGGACCCCTATAATTGGAATGTTGGTGCCTTTAATTTTGTCCCAGAGGTCTCTGAGACTGTCTTCAATTCTTTTCATTGTTTTTTCTTGATTTCTCTCTGCAGTAGTTATTTCCACTATTTTATCTTCCAGGTCACTTATCCGTTCTTCTGCCTCAGTTATTCTGCTATTGATTCCTTCTAGGGAATTTTTAATTTCATTACGGTGCTGTTCATCATTGTTTTTTTCCTCTTTAGTTCTTCTAGGTTCTTGTTAAACATTTCTTGTATTTTCTCCATTCTATTTCCAAGATTTTGGATCATTTTTACTATCATTACTGTGAATTCTTTTTCAGGTAGACTGCCTACTTCCTCTTCATTTGTTTGGTCTGGTGAGTTTTTACCTTGCTCCTTCATCTGCTGCATATTTCTCTGTCTTCTCATTTTGTTTAACTTACTTTGTTTGGGGTCTCTTTTTTGCAGGCTGCAGGTTCACAGTTCCCGTTGTTTTTGGTGTCTCCCCCAGTGGGTGAGTTTGGTTCAATGGCTTGTGTAGGCCTCCTGGTGGAGGGGACTGGTGCCTGTGTTCAGGTGCGTGGGGCTGGATCTTGTCTTTCTGGTGGGCAGGGCCATGTCAGCAGTGTGTTTTAGGGTGTCTGTGAACTTAGTATGATTTTAGGCACCCTCTCTCCTAATGGGTGGGGTTGTGCTCCTGTCTTGCTAGTTGTTTGGCATGGGGTGTCCAGTACTGGAGCTTGCTGGTCTTTGAGCGATGCTGGGTCTTAGCATTGAGATGGAGATCTCTGGGAGAACTCTCACCGATTGATATTATGTGGGGCCATGAGGTCTCTGGTGGTCCAATGTCCTGAAATCGGCTCTCCCACCTCAGAGGCTCAGGCCTGATACCAGGCTGGAGCACCAAGACCCTGTCAGCCACATGGCTCAGAGGAAAAGTGAGAATAAAAGAAAGAAAAAATAATAATAAATTTTGAAAATTAAAAAAAATAAAATAATTAAAATAAAATAATTAAAATAAAAAAAATTAAAAAAGGATTAAAATAAAAAAATAAAGTAGTAATAAAAAAAGAGCAACTAAACCAATAAACAAATCCGCCAGTGATAACAAGGGTTAAAATCTATACTAAGAGAAACAAAAATCAGAAAGAAGTCAGTCACAGACAGCAAACCCCAAGTCTACACTTGCTCCCATATTCCATCGCCTCAATTTTGGGATGATTTGTTGTCTATTCAGGTATTCTACAGATGCAGGGTCCATCAAGTTGATTGTGGGGATTTAATCTGCTGCTCCTGAGGTTGCACAGAGAAATTTCCCTTTCTCTTCTTTGTTCTCATAGCTCCTGGGGTTCAGCTTTGCTTTTGGCCCTACCTCTGTGTGTAGGTCATCCTCAGGCACCTGTTCTCCACCCTGACAGGAGGGGGTTAAAGCAGCAGCTGATTAGGGTGTTATGGCTCACTCAGGCCAGAGGGAGGGAGGGGTATGGAATGCAGGGCGATCCTGTGGTGGCAGAGGCAGAGGTGATGTTGCAACAGCCTGATGTGCGCTGTGTGTTCTCCCGGTGGTGTTGTCCCTGGACCATGGGATCCTGGCAGTGGCGGGCTGCACAGGCTCCCAGGGGGGCAGTGTGGATAGTGACCTGTGCTTGCACACAGGATTCTTGGTGGCTGCAGTAGCAGTGTTAGGGTTTCATGCCCGTCTCTGATGTCCGAGCTGATAGCCACGGCTCACGCCTGCCTCTGGAGCTCGTTTAGGCTGTGCTCTGCCTTCTGTGGGCAGACAGGGAAGGAATGCCCTCTCCTCATGCACCCGAAATAATGGTCTCTTGCCTCTTAGGCAGGTCCAGACTTTTTCCTGGACTCCCTCCTTGCTAGCCCGGGCACACTAGCCCCCTTCAGGCTGTGTTCACGCAGCCAGCCCCAGTCCTCTTCCTGGGATCTGACCTCTGAAGCCTGAGCCTCAGTTCCCAGCCCCCACTCCACCAGCAGGTGAGCAGACAAGCCTCTCAGGCTGTTGAGTGCTGGTTGGCACCAATCCTCTGTGCGGGAGTCTCTCCGCTTTGCCCTCTGCACCCCTGTTGTTGTGCTCTCCTCCATGGCTCCGAAGTTTCCCCTCCGCCCGCCGCCCCTTCTCCACCAGTGAAGGGGCTTCCTGGTGTGTGGAAACTTTTCCTCCTTCACAGCTCCTTTCCAGAGTTGCAGGTCTCATCCCTATTCTTTTGTCTCTGTATTTTTCTTTTGCCCTACCCAGGTATGTGGGGATTTTCTTGCCTTTTGGGAAGTCTAAGGTCTTCTTCCAGCATTCAGTAGGTGTTCTGTAGGAATTGTTCCACATGTAGCTGTATTTTTGATGTATTTGTGGAGAGGAAGGTGATCTCCACGTCTTACTCCTCCCACCATCTTGAAGGTCACCCGTCTGGTGATTCTTACTGAAGGATTAGCCTCAGAAATGTGAAAATGTGGAAGATTCTGTCCTCCTTCCTCTCTTCCTTCCCATTTCCCTCTCCCACCCTTTCTTTCCTTCCTCCCTTTTTATTCCTTTCATCTCTCCTTCTACAATTGCTGTTTTAGCACATCTATAGTATCAGGTGCTGTGAAATAGATAGGGGATTTAATCTGAATGAAAACAAAAAGCAAGATCTGATAATAGATAAGAAGAGAAATTGCCTTTGTGTCAAGGAAATTAGCAGCAGCATCCCTCATGTGTTTATTACAGCTACTCTATTCGTCACAAATAACTAAATGGACTCTGGGTGACTTAAGTAGAAAATGAGTGTGCTGAAATTCTGGGGGACATCTCACAGACCCTGCAGGACAGCCAGATACAGGCTATGGCATAAACCAAGCGAGGCAAGGCCAAGACAACATCAGAGCCAACATCACCGATGACAGGTTGCCACTTCTGCAACTGGCATCGCCTTTAGTCATCCTTTGGTTACCAGACTCCAGCACTCTGAACGCTTGTCACCACAACATTGGGCTCTCCACTCCACTGTAGGGACCACAAAAAAGTTCTTCACTGACCCTTCCTTTTGCTTCACTCCCTCAAGAATCAAGACAAGGTCATGTAACTGGTTATGCTGAGGTCACATAGAAGCTGAGGGGAAAGGAATATCTACCCTCTTTTCAGCCTCCATGTGTGGCAATGTATCTGCTTCTTGTCCTCCTTTGGATACCCACACACCTGAGTATGAATTCTGGTCACCCCCAAAGTCAAATATTCACTAGAGTGAATTCCAGAAGAGGGAAGCTGTATGGTGTGGAAGTGACTCTGGCTCCCTGGGCTCTCGTTCACACCTCTGCCTTGAAATTTGTATAAATCAGCTATACTCTCCAGGCCACCGTTCACTTATTTGGAAAATGTGGCTGTTGTTTTCATGTTTGCTAGCCCTTTCCAGTGCCAAGATTCTCCAGGCAGCATCTTAGAGCTAAAGAAATATATCAGTAAACCAAGTCACACCTGTTTGTAGCATTTTATCACTTATGACTCTTTTAGAAATCCCTTAGGGGTAAAATAAATCAGAATATCTTCACTAGGTATTACAAAGATAGAAGAATACCAATGAGAAATGGTAAAGGTCAGACATATATACACTGGTCAGATGAACCGAAGTGAGACTCAGAGAGAAAAGGTGCCAACACTGTGGTTATGTTTATGCTCCTGAGAAAGAGAGGGAAAAAAAAAAAAAAAACAAACAAAAACCGCCAGGGGAACTAGATTTCCCTCTTAACAAACAGTTGAACAGAAACAGAGAAAATAACACCATATAAAAGGCAGGATATGTCAAGTCAACACAAAAATCAGCTGGAGGTAACTGGCTAAATACAATTCAGGTTTCCATTATTCCACAGAGATGTCTCCAGAGCCGGGAAGTTCAGGGAAGACTGGTACAGACTACAAATGGTGCAGACTCATCTTTGGAACATTATCATCAAAGGCCATTGAGAAAAGCATCAGGAACACTGCAAGTTCAGACAACCAGTATGTTTTTAAAAATAAGCGTTAGGAAAGTACAAGAAGGCAATGCACTAGAATTAGTTTTAGGTCTTTGACGATTTAAATAAATACACTGGAGAAGAAAATTAAGTTAAACCTTAAGTTAAAGAAGAAGATGATTAAAATTGCATTTGTTCATAGAACCTGAGAATGTAATCACTCATTCTGGTCTATAGACAAGTTTAAGTAAATTCAAATTGCATCTTTGAATTTATCTGAGACCTTACTGATATCTCCCAACATGACAGATGCTGAAAATCCAGGAAAGAACCTTATTCTCCTTACACCAATTATTTGGGGCAAGGTATTCAGTTCAGAAATTGATAAGTAGTAAAACTGGTTAATGATGTACCAGGCCATGATCTTTTAGAGAAGCAGCTACCACCTCAGTTCTGTTACAAGATACTTATTTGATTTATAACTTGGCAAGTTATAAATCTGTGTATATTTCTTTATATTCAAAGAGTAAAAAGTCTTGTTAAATCCAGAGAGATACGTATTCCAGGCAGTGTGCATTTTGGGGGGCTCTATTTACCCTTATGTCTTTCTTTTCATGATTGGGGAATAGCTAACACATTGCATACTTTTACTCATTGTCTATGATACCAAATTTTAGCAGCAAGAAAGAAGATTTTTTTTTTAATAAAGAAGTATTTTATGATTGGACTAAGACAACCAAGCCTTTGGGAAATATCCTGTTATTCAACAGAACAGAGAGAGTAAAAATGAAGAGCTAAATGCTTTCATGGCACTTTGACCTTCCTGCTGGGGATCCAAGATGAACATGACCACACATGTCCTTCAATCATTACAGTCCAGTGGAAGACAGTGATGAGGTTTCAAATATCTTGAGAAGTAAGTACAATGAAGGGGTTTCCCTCAAGGAAAGTGCCTGTAGACTAACATGGGAGGGACCCATCACAGTGGAAGAAGTCAACATTATTTTCCTAAAGGAGGTTACTCCTTTAGAGGACCTGGACTTTAACACAGCAATGCAAAAAGAGAACAGCGTTTATCATGTCACAGTTGGTACTGCATAGCTAATTTCAGGCATCAGCAGCTCTTACAGTGCTGGTTCCTGCCTATCTGTCCAGTCATATATCTTGTCACTCCTCCCCTCATGTTCTACACTCCAGTCTCTCCTAACTCACCACACAAGCTCACATCTCTTTACTTTTGCATATGCAAGTCTCTTAACCTTGAATAACTTCCCCATTGACCTATGACCCTCATAAGGCTATAAGCTCCCTGGGACCAGGATTTGGTATTTCATCAGCACATACTGCCATATCATACATACCACAGGTTCTCGGTAAGAATTTATGGAATACATGAAGAGATGAAAAAGGCAGTGTGCATAGTGGGTAAAATCAGGAGCTCTGGAGGTGCCCTGCTAAGTTTTGATTCCTATATCTTCCACTTAATCTCTGGATGATATTGAGCAAGTTTTATAACCCCTCTGTAACTCAGTTTTCAAATTTATAAGATTTTCATGAGATTAAATGAGATAATACATGCAAGTCTTTTAGAACAGCATCTGACACATGATAATCATAACTGTTAAGTATTTGTAACTAAAAAAAAATTCTTCGATGGATATTTGTGGCAGAGGCAGTCATTATTCTCACATATTACATTGGTTTCTTGAATTTCCCAGTACCATACGGTTAGGCAGGGTCACAGGATGAGTTCTAACCTACGGGCTGTAACTAAAAAGCTATCGTTCAACTCTGCATGCTCTCTGTTGTCCTGCCACAGAGATCACAAAGCTATGTTAAGATGGAAGAGCTACGAAACTCAAGCAGCCTGAAGGAAGATTGTGTTTTGAGATTTCGGGGTTATCGTTGCTGCCACATAAACTCACCCATCCTGACAAATTCAGGATTACCCTAAAGTCATACCACAGAGATGACTGCTTTATATACTAACATAACCTTGGATGAAAACAAGTGAGTAGGCAGAAACAGCAAATCAGCATCATCTACAAAGGCTGCAGGGATAAAATGGTGGCTGGAAAGAGGGGCTGTGTTACGGATAGAGGAAAGGAGGGAAGAGGGAAGGATGCTGTAGATTCAGTCTTGGTTCAGGTATTGTTGCAATCAGTAAGGCCTTTTCTAAGATTTAAAAAAGCCTTAAATAATGACCAAAGTGATACCACATTCTTTTATTTGGGGGGGTGTTTTTTTTTCCCTATAAGCAAGATTAAAAAGTCAAAAATTTTAAAAAAAAGTCAAAAATTAAAAAAAAAATAAAAATTACTTTCAGAACTATATTAAATTAGTAAAGACAAATAAGTCAAATGACTGTATTTTTTAAACTTTTTCTGGAAATAGGTAGACTTTCGTGAATGTAGGTGGATCACAAAACTCCTTTGAAAATTGGATTAAAGCTATGGAATTTTTCCATAGGGAAAGATGAAGTTGCCCACATAAACACACAATTTCCAGGAATCTTGGACCTAGAGTTATGTTGTGGGTTTCTCTATCAAATCCTGATTTGAACTATCCAGAAATATATTGAAAGAAATTCCCTAACTATTCTAATTGATCAGTTGGGCTACAGTTAATAACAGTATGAGTATAGATGCACCACAGACACTTAAATTAGTATAAATGTTGTGAAGGGCAACTAGTCAATATTCATCAAATTGAAAAATGGTCATACTCTTTGTGCCCGCAATTTTATGGATAGGAATTATCTCTATAGATACACTTGCAAAATTATGCTGTGATATATGTTCAAGGATCTTCACTATAACTTTGTTTCTAATAGCAAAAATACCTGGAAATAATGACCAATGAGAAGAAAATGGTTAAGTAAATTATAGTACACTATAATTATACTACACTAAGGGGTGAGTGTGTGTGTGTGTACTGTGAAGAAAAGAAAACATGTGAATCATATAACTCACATAGGAAGAACTCAGGAAAGTGTAACTTTAATTCAAAGTGCTGTGCACACACACACACACACACACACACACACACACACACACACTCTCTCTCTCTCTCTCTCACCCCTTACAGGGATATCACAAACTTCTTTCTCATAATTTTAGTTTATTGAGTGTAGAACAAGCACTGAAAACACAACTCATTTATCAAGTGTCAAATGAGAAAACAGCAAATCCAATTAATATACCATGTGGTATTTCTCTAATTGCTTCTAGATGTGTACCCTAAGTCCTTCCATGTCTCCAATTTCTCAGATACCAGCAAGCTATGTTTGGCCATGTTGGCAGCTTTATTAATATAGCTGTTAGTGATGCTACGAAAGTATACTCATTTTCAACTGAGTCTGACAACATTTGATACATAGGCCATGTTGAAAATTGCAGCAGCTGGATCATTTTGAATCCCTACAATAGACAAATCTGTCAAAAACTCAACTACTCTGCGTGTACCTACACAGTCACAGGCGTGACTGACATTTTTTTTAGTGATGCTAGGATCGTATCTCTCTGGGAGAGAATACCGATATTTATAGTAGACTTAAAAAATGCTGGTCAAAACATCCTAAAACCTAATAATAAATTTCTGTAAAAATATGCAGTCAGTTAAATTATTGGAAAATCTACAATGAATGGCTATTTCAGTTAAGATAATTTTGTTTCTAAAAACATTTTCTTTTATATTTGAGTATCTAATCGTGGTAAACGTGGTACTAACTGTTGTATGTTGTTCTAAAATGATTCCAAAATTTTCTCAGTAAATGAAATGTTCCAAGCAGCATTGAGGAGGTCAGTTGGCTACAGCCTATGGACACAGAACTGAGGAAATACAATGACAGCAATTTTGGACTGGCATTAGCCTCTAGTCTTCCCAGCCATTGACACAAGATGGGATAAGATCCCAAAACAAGGTATATATCTGCATACTAAGAGTGGGTGAGGGGGACCTCCTTGGTGGTCCAGTGGTTTAAGACTTCACCTTCCAATGCAGGGGGTGCGGGTTTGATCCCTGGTTGGGGAACTAAGATCCCGTGTGCCGCACAGCGCGGCCAAAATTAATAATAACAACAATAATAATAAATTGAAACTATTAAAAAAAAAGAGTGGGTGAGACCTCCCCTTTAGGATATCAGATCACAGTCTCAGCTCTGTAAAATTCCTCTCCATGGGTTCATTTGCTGGACTGATTTCAGTATAAATCTGGCTGGGAGGTGAGGACAGAATAAGAGGTACTTAATCTGACACCTAAGTGATTTGTTGGACTTCTTAACAAGATGATTGAGTTGACAGCTCTTTGTATTTCATCAGTTGCCCAGAAAGTCTGAGGTGGAACTTGTGACAGTTAAACCACTTGCTTCAGGACTGCCTAATTTCTCTATGAATCAAGCCAATTTTACCTCTCCCACCATAAATTCCAAAGTCTTTTGTTTCATAGTATTCATTTCTTCTATTTGTCTTAGAAAGTAAATAACTTTGAGGTAGGTAATTACATTAAACGGTGTGGGATGTCTCAGAGTTTCTGATAATTTATTGCTTACTGAGGAAAATGTCCACCGTACTTACCAGGAACAGCTGTGCCCAAAAACGAAGTGATTTTTTAAAAAACAAAATATTATGCTACCTAAAACGTTGTGGCGCCCAGATGATATTCCTCTCCTAGGATAATGGCAAAGCTCTTCAGGAAACGTACAGATAAGCAAATCTGTGAACTTCAAATTGCTGATAGTGAGAGCAAAAGTGTACATTGTAGCTAAACGGGAAGAATCTCTCTGTTCCTACACCTGGAGATTTCTATTAAGAGGAGTCACCTAAATGTTGGTTATACATTATTTTAAATAGGAATACAAATTACTGGGCTAAGTAGGTCTTCTGCAGGAATCGGTAGGTGATTTAAGAGAAAAGGAATTTCATTAAACACAAATTCTTAGTGCCTATCCAGTGGAGGGTAAAACTGACATGATTCAAGGATTAATTAAGCCATTCCTGAAGTTCTTTTTTAGTTGCTAAATACAGAAAAAAAGATCAACCTAATCATAGGCAAACAGTCTGAGAAATAGAATTATCTCATGCTAACTCACCTCTCTCACTTAACATCCAGCTACCACCTAGCAGCTGTCAAACACGTGCTTTGAATGACGGATCCTGCTCTTAGCAAAAAATTGTATTTTTCCTAAGTAACTGAAAGTATATTAGCTGTACCTTGGAAAATTATGGAATTTCTAAAATTTGTATTTATGGGTACTCTAAGCTTTTGAGTGGGCTGAGAGTATCAGGAAGATTCTGGAGCTTGTTCCAAGCTTCACTGAGGTCTGAATTCAGATAATGCTAAGAGGTACTGACCGATACTACAGTCTAAGTCTCTTGTATAGCCTTGGGACGGAATGAAACCTCACCTTAAGCTAAACTGGACAAGATAACCCAGAATTTAGAAAAGTATTGAGGGGCAGATATGATACTAATTCCATGAGACAACACAAAATCAGATAATAGTAATAATAAAGTATATGTATTGAGTGCTACATATTGGAAATTTCATATGCATCCTCTCATTGATCCTGATTACACGCCTAGGGGTTATATAATATTTTAATTATTATCATTATTATTATTTCATCCATTTTATTACTGAGGAAACTGAGACTTTATACAAATTAAGAAAATTGCCTAAAGTCACTCTGCATTTAAATGGCAGTGCCCAGGCTCTTAACAACTGTGCTTCCCTGAGCTATCCATCTGCTCAAAGGAACTTTACTAAGGGGCAAAAGATAGCAAGAATCTGACTGAAAATTTCTGTAGCAGGGTCTGCTGCAGAGAGACTAAGTTGCTGAGAATTATCAATAGTAGAATTCCTTTGGTGGGAGCAATTGTTACTATGAAGCCTCAAAAAGCATTACTTAGAGATGATGCTAGTTACAAAGCCCTTAAACATTTGCTACTCTAAGTGTGGTCTTCAGACAGCATCTCCAACGCTTGTTGTGTACACTCTCAGGGCCCACCCCAATCCCGCTGAATCTGCGTGATAACAGATCTTATGACTCTGAATAAGATCTCTAGATAATTCACATATAGATTAAAGTTTGAGAAGCACTGCCGATATCGTCCATAAAGTACTGCAGGGCATCACCTAAGCTAGAATGTTACAGCTTTATTTTCAATTTAACAAGATGAACTGGGAGTAGGAATTGCATATATGGGAATTTACTATTTATAGAAAGGTAATTATACTGGTATTAAGGTAGGACATTCAATTTGGGGATAAGGCAGACGGTGCTACCCTCTATGACAGGAGTTTGTAAGACTGCTTGTGTACCACATGTGTGGAATTTAGCTGCCAATCCATGAGGTTCAATTCTGCCTGCTGAAAAGCTTCTCAGAGGAAGTTGATATCACAGTGCCATTTTAAGGCAACTTAGAGTTAATATGAAGGTACACCTCCATATATCATCATGGAGCAGCCATCCTAAAAGGTAATCTGAATGGAATGTGGAATGAATGATCTTGTAATAACTAATGCAGACTGAAAGTTGACAGTCCCCATGGAGTCTAGAGAAATGAAAAGCTAGAAAGTAGAATCTGTCAGTGTCTCTTCAGCACCATCCAGAGGAGAAGGCCTCATCATCAGTTACCAGAAATATTCCCTCCATTGGACGACTCTGTCTATTCAGAACAGACAACGTCTCACCAAATCTCCACTGCTAGGATACTACCCACAAACCTTCTTGTTACAGTCAACTATACCAGTCCTTATCAAACTATCTGTGGGGATGGATCAGCCTTTTTCCTCTCCATTCTATTTTGGAACAATAAATACAATAAAAAATAAATTATAGACAATGAAATAAAACGGGCATAAAACATAAGTTCATTTAAAAAGTATCATTAGATTTAATGATCCTCACTGTGGAGGAGCAACAAAAAACTGTGGACCACATTCTGAGGAACACTTTTTCACACAACCCCAGATTATTCCTCCTCATCCTTTAAGGATTTTACCTCCTGGTTCTCTATTATTTTCTCCAAAATTGCTCCTGCCATGGCAATTTTAATATCCATGTAGGTGATTCTTCCAATAACCTTGACTCTTCGGTATTTGACCTATAATAATCTTGTTCTTGACTCTTCCTGAGACTTCCAAGTCTGTGAAGATATTCTAAAATTTGTTGTTACCAATATCTGTAACTACCTCATTCTCGGACCACTGGGAAAATCCCAGGCAAACCAGGATAAGTTGATCATCCTTCCTCACTGCCACGTGTAGCTCATCCATGGTGAGGTCAGAGCAAAAATTGAGAGTAGCCATTCACACACTTTTGCAACAATTTGACAGGTTTGTTTTAAATATCCATTAAATCTAATAATAATAAACAATGAACTTACGTTTATGCCCTTTTCCATATTATTCCATCTAGTACCTTCACTAAAATAATTTTTCAACCTGACAAGTATCTACAATTCATTAGTTCTACCATCTTCTGAAATTTCAATTAAATTTTTATTTTTATTATGAAATACAGAGAATCAATGTCTCAATTTTGAAAATGAAACAGTTGTATTTTTAATTGAAATGAATCCCTTGATCAGTTTTGAGATAATTCTATCATTACAAAACTGAAACTTCCCATGCCATGCTACATTCTCCATTTATTTAAGCTTTACTAATCCCCAATATAATACATATTTACTTAATTATTTTTTGATGGACTCTTAATCCACTGCAATGTAACATCAATGAAGGCAGGTATTTTTGTGTTTTGTTCACTGTTGTATATGCAGCACCTAGAATTGAGTGCCTGACACATAAGAGACCTTCAATAATATTTGATCTTTCATTCATCCATTCACTTAAACAAGTTCATATGGGAGGAATTCTGGGATAAATGAGAAACAAAATCTGCTTTCAAAAATTCCATATATTTGGCTGACAAATGTTTAAACAAATAATTATAAGATGAAGTGTAATATGAAATAGGTTTGTACACAGAGTATTATGGGAGCACTGAAGAAATACGCAGAATTCTGTCTGGGGCTGGAAAAACTTTGAGGAAGATACTATGCTTACTCTAGAGGGGTAGACAGAGCTATTCCAGTGAGAGGAGAGATAACTGAGGGTGTGCTCTAGGAAGTTCAAAGTCCAGAGACACAGACCTTAGGGAGCCTGATCAGGTGCTGACTGGGATATAAAATGAGCATTATGGAGAGGCAGTGAAGGGGACTGAGAGACAGTGTTGCAAGTGTAAAAAACCTAGAATTTCTTTTTCCTTTTATGTATGGAAATCACTGTAGAATTTTAAGTATGGAAGTGAAATATATATATATTCATACTTTAGGAAAGGATGAAATTGAGCATGATGTAGTCTAGGAAAGAACAAGTTTGAATTGGGGCATGGTTTATAGCAATAGAGAAGACAAAACAGATTTCAACATTATTTGTACTTAGGAGGCATTAATGAAAGAACTGGCAAATGCATGGATTTGGGAGATAATTGGAAAGAGTGAAATGGATGATGACTATTAGCTAAAAGCAATCAGTACTGTGACCAGGTCAAATTTAAGTTTCAGTCACAGCAATCAGAGAAGGAAAAGAAATAAAAGGAATTCAAATCAGAAAAGAAGAAGTAAAACTGTCACTGCTTGCAGAAAACATGATACTATACATAGAGAATCCTAAAGATGCTACCAGAAAACTATTAGAGCTAATCAATGAATTTGGTAAAGTAGCAGGATACAAAATTAACGCACAGAAATCTCTTGCATTCCTATACACTAATGATGAAAAATATGAAAGAGAAATTAAGGAATCACTCCCATTTACTACTGCAACAAAAAGAATAGAATACCTAGGAATAAACCTACCTATGGAGACAAAAGACCTGTATGCAGAAAACTATAGGACACTGATGAAAGAAATTAAAGATGATACAAACAGATGGAGAGATATACCATGTTCTTGGTTTGGAAGAATCAACATTATGAAAATGACCATAGTACCCAAAGCAATCTACAGATTCAGTGCAATCCCTATTAAACTACCAATGGCATTTTTTTACAGAAGTAGAACAAAAAATTGCACAATTTGTATGGAAATACAAAAGACCCCGAATAGCCAAAGCAGTCTTGAGGGAAAAAAACAGAGCTGGAGGAATCAGGCTCCCTGACTTCAGGCTATACTACAAAGCTACAGTAATCTAGAAAGTATGGTACTGGCACAAAAACAGAAATATAGATGAATGGAACAGGATAGACAGCCCAGAGATAAACCCACACACATACGGTCACCTTATCTTTGATAAAGGAGGCAAGAATACACAATGGAGAAAAGACAGCCTCTTCAATAAGTGGTGCTGGGAAAACTGGACAGCTACATGTAAAAGAATGAAATTAGAGCACTCCCTAACACAATACACAAAAATAAACTCCAAATGGATTAAAGACCTAAATGTAAGGTCAGACACTATAAAACTCTTAGAGGAAAACATAGGCAGAACACTCTATGACATAAATCACAGCAAGATCCTTTTTGACCCACCTCCTAGAGAAATCAAAATAAAAACAAAAATAAACAAATGGGACCTAATGAAACTTAAAAGCTTTTGCACAGCAAGGGAAGCCATAAAGAAGATGTAAAGACAACCCTCAGAATGGGAGAAAGTATTTGCAAACGAAGCAACTGACAAAGGATTAATTGCCAAAATTTACAAGCAGCTCATGCAGCTCAACCTCAAAAAAACAAACAACCCAGTCCAAAAATGGGCACAACACCTAAATAGACATTTCTCCAAAGAAGATATACAGATTGCCAACAAACACATGAAAGGATGCTCAACATCACTAATCATTAGAGAAATGCAAATCAAAACTACAATGAGGTATCACCTCACACCAGTCAGAATGGTCATCAAGAAAAAATCTATAAATAATAAATGCTGGAGAGGCTGTGGCGAAAAGGGAACCCTCTTGCACTGTTGGTGGGAATGTAAATTGATACAGCCACTATGGAGAACAGTGTGGAGGTTCCTTAAGAAACTAAAAATAGAACTACCATACAATTCAGCAATCCCACTCCTGGGCATATACCCTGAGAAAACCATAATTCAAAAAGAATCATGAACCACAATGCTCACTGCAGCTCTATTTACAATAGCCAGGACATGGAAGCAACCTAAGTGTCCATCAACAGATGAATGGATAAAGAAGATGTGGCAAATAGATACAATTGAATATTACTCAGCCATAAAAAGAAATGAAACTGAGTTATTTGTAGTGAGGTGGATGTACCCAGAGTCTGTCATACAGAGTGAAGTAAGTCATAAAGAGGAATACAAATATCATATGCTAACACATATATATGGAATCTAAAAAAATATAAAATAAAAATGGTTACGAAGAACCCAGGGGCAGGACAGGAATAAAAACTCAGATGTAGAGAATGGACTTGAGGTCACGGGGAGGGGGAAGGGTAAGCTGGGACAAAGTGAGAGAGTGGCATGGACATATATACACTACCAAATGTAAAATAGATAGCTAGTGGGAAGCAGCCGCATAGCACAGGGAGATCAGCTCGGTGCTTTGTGACCACTAGAGCGGGGGACGGGGAGGGTGGGTGGGAGACGCAAGAGGGAGGAGATATGGGGATATATGTATATGTATACCTGTTTCACTTTGTTACAAAGCAGAAACTAACACACCATTGTAAAACAATGATACTCCGATAAACATGTTAAAAAAAGAACAAATAGCTATATTATAAAAAATTAATTAATTAAAAATGTGAACAATAAACATTAACCCAAAAGTACTTTTCTTATATAGAAAAGATGCCTTTTAAAAAGATAATAAAGCACAAAACACCTAAGAAGAAACCTAACAAGAAATCTGCAGGATATATGCATACATAATTTAAATGTTCATTGAGACATGCAAGAAAAATTTAATAACTAGAGTGTGATACCTTCTGCTTGCATAGAAATAGTCCCATCAGTTCACTGTAAATACAAATATAAATTGAACACATCTAAATAAATTGGTATCGTAACTCTCTATCCTCCTCTCTCTCCTCTTCCTCATTCTACTTCTTGATTTCAATCTGAGAAAAAGAAACTTCCTAACATTTGTGTGTATAAATAAACATGTAAGGATGAGAAAAAAAAGCCAAAAAAGGTTTTTTAATGGTAGAGAACTACTCCTGTCAAGTATACACTAAGCTGTACTAATTAAAACCATGCAATAATGGCTTATGGGCTGACAAATCAATGGAACAGAATAGAGGACAAAAATAGAACCGTTTATATGGGATATTTAGTACATGATAAATACAGGTTTTCAAAACTCAGTGATGGAGAAACAGATTACTCAACAGATTGGATTAGGATAACTAGCTATGTGTTGAGAAAAAAGAGCTGGACCCTTACCTTTCTCAACAAAATAAACTCCAAATGATTCACTTTCAACAAAATTTAAAAAACAAACCAAAAAAGTGTTAACAATACATATGGCATAATTTTGTTAATCTATAAATAAGTATTAATGATTTATTTTTTTAAAGTGAACAACTGCATAAAATGGGCAAAGGGTCTGGAATGCCGATCTTTCTCTCCTCTCTCACTCTCTCACACATACACACACACATGTACATCATATAAATGACTAATAGTATACATAAAAGCTCACCTCACTTAATTAAAATATGCCAATAAAACACGATTTAGCTGCTTCTTTACCAACTAGACTTGCAAATATTGTAAACATTTATAAAATTCCATGTTATTTAAAGCATGGGAAAGTCAGTACACCCTTTGCCAGAAGTGTATAGATGCTTCATACAATCTTTGTAGGGAAACTGCGACATTTTTCAAAATATAAACTATATATGTCATTTGAAATGTAGTCTATGATAAGATTTACTCAAACAAGTGCCCATTAAAGGTACAAGGATTTTCACTGCATAGGAATGATATTGGGTTGGATGCATAAACTGGGCTACATAGTTAAGAAGCAGTACTATGGAGCCATTAATGAAGAGTGAGTTATAGCTATGAGTTTTGCTATAGGAAGATTATGCATAATTTTATTTCTAAGTGAAAGAAGCAAGTGGAGATCAGTGTATGTAGTTTGATTACATTAAAAATAGCGTATGCACATGCTTTTTTATTTGCATATGCATGCAAAGAAGTGCTAGAAGAATGCACCCCAAACTGCTAACAATAACCACAGCTGACGAGAGGAATTAAGGCAGCAGTAGGTATAGGAAGGAGGCTTTCATTTTTTATTTTTAGTATTTTAGTATTTTCTGAAATTTTTTATAATGACCATATATTACTTTTTAATAAAGACTACTTACTGTATAGCAGGGAGTTAAATGCTCTAATAGTCTATAGTTCTAACTGGATTTCCTAGCAATACAAATTTGGGATAAAATTAGAGACATTCACGGGCTTCCCTGGTGGCACAGTGGTTGAGAGTCCGCCTGCCGATGCAGGGGACGCGGGTTCGTGCCCCGGTCTGGGAGGATCCCACATGCTGCGGAGCGGCTGGGCCCGTGAGCCATGGCCACTGAGCCTGCGCGTCTGGAGCCTATGCTCCACAGTGGAAGAGGCCACAACAGTGAGAGGCCCGCGTACCGCAAAAAAAAAATAAAATAAAGTAACAATTAGACACATTTCCTCCTCAACAAAGAATGTGTTTCAGTAGGCTGTTGAGCAGACCTGTTGTGAAGACACAGATAAATGGGACCGAGCAAGACAAATGACCCATCCATATGATTGCACAAGCGACTCCTCCACATGACTGGCCTGCAGACTCAAGGGCTTAATTTTGTCAGGAATTTATTTATTCTGGAGATGGAAGTAAGTGATTAACATAACCCAACGTCGAATACTTACAGCAAAATTCTCTGACATTCTTCCTCTGGTTTCTTGCTCACCAGGCAAACTTTTTATCAGAAGTTGGCTCCCCAAGTACTTCTGCTTGTGTTGTAAATTAATAAATTCATATTCTCATTTATACTTCAGGCTCTGGAAACTTGATTAATGTGAATCTCATCCTTGGCAATTGACGCATTCTTGGAATGCTGACAAAATCAAATTTCTGAGCATATGGAAACGATCCTAGGACCTAGATTCTGGTGTCATTGCCAAGGCAAATGCTAACTTTAGAAACCCTTCATTTAGGTGAGACAGACTTTTGCTGAAAACAGCCCTTCTCACTAAAATACCCCATTTCTAAAAATTATAACTATTATACAAGGCTTGATCCAAACCTTACCTCCTACATAAAATCTTCCATCATCATAAAAGGTGACTTGCCTCTTCTAAATGTTTGTAGAAATTATTTCCCTTGTGCTCAGGCACTTATCACACATTGGTTGTATTTTTGTTCATTGACATCGATTACATCCTGTACAAAATTAAACTACTGGTATATTTTTCTGCAATCAGTGTTATCTGGCATAATCCCTTACAGGCACTATGGTTAGAGTTTAGTATATACTTGTTAATTTAAGCCTTCTTGATTGCCTTCTGCTGTAATCTTTCCTTCTCTGAACTTATTTCCTATATCACCATCTAAACATGTGCCTTATTACATTTCTTTCAGTTTTATTTTATACTATTAACTTTCATAAAGTGACTGTCTTTCTTTTAGCTTATATACTCTCTGGCGGTGAAAAACATTTATTAGTATATGTGAAAGAAATGCTTACTGAATGAATTTAAGCATTCTGTTGTTCTCCTTTACGTAACTATAATGCATAGTGCTTTTAACCAAGTAGACCCCCTCCATATGCGTGTTAAATGAACAGATACCCACGTGATATTACAGGACCTCCTACTAGAAGTCCTATGAATTAGTGATTCAGGAATCTTTTTAGATAACTATCCTTAGCTTTGCTTTGAAGGGAAACAGAAAACTCCCAAGTGTTATAGGTTCACTCTAAAGAATGGTATTAAGTAGATGATAAGTGAAGAATCATTGCCCACCAGTATAATTGTTTTATTTATGTGCTCCCTGTCTGCTTCCAGGGTGAATAAAAATGTTCTGTGAGGTGACACTTTTTTTTTTTTTTTTTTTTTACATATTTGCATTAGCTTTTGTTAATTAGCTTAATTACTGTGACCCAAAGCAACCCAGGCTCGCTTGAAGTGTTAGTCAGGTCTGGAATAGAGCAGGTAATGCCTTATGGAAATAATACCTCTTGTAGACTCTGTCTGGTGGTGTGCTCATTGTAGTAGTATCTGGGCACCTTGCTTTATAGAGTTTGGCTATCTCTCACCACATATTAAACAGGGTACAGAAATATAAAAGTGATGTGTTGAACCTGAACTAATAAAGCATTTCTATGGTAAGTGTAGGTCAGTTACTTCTAAAATTCTACTTAGGAAATCAGTTCTCATATTCATTGCCACTTACCTTGAAGGTATTAATTATCAGAACTAGAATGCATCTATAATAGTTACATTTCATGTTTATATTTGCATATATAATCTCTGTGTATTTCTATCCCTCATTTAAGGTATAAAGTCAATTCATTTCTCTAGAAATGTTCCTTTAATTCTCACGTTCAAAAACTGGGAAATGTCCTATCTTATTCTTAGATACTTCTGTTACGATTTATTATTATTATTCTTTTCAAGGACTTTTCCTGACAATTCAGAAATGGTGGCCAAACTCGGAACATGCTGCTCTGGCTACTGCTATAAGTAACTTGTCCTCTTGAACGTCAACATGGCAAAGAACTGAGAGGCAGATGGCTATTTCATCTTCCTTAGAGAGGAGGACAGAAAATGAAACCCACAGTATGTGGGGCACCAGTGTGGTCTCCCCTTTAACTCCCTAAGGCAGTCTGCTCCACAGGGCTTTGTGGAAGACCACTGGAGTGGCTGAAGAAGGAACGGCGGATGGAAGCAAAAGGAGAAGACTGGGATAAATAGAGCAGCGTGGACCATTCCAAGTAGTAATTAATGACCCCCAACAGGAACTCAAGCACCTTTTCACTCCGCTCTCTTCTGTCCCTAACAGAGTGGTGAACAGGCCGCAAAACAGTACATCCCTGATTCTCTGGCTCTGGAGTAAGTGGCCAATGTGAAAGCCACAGAGTTATTTAAGGATGAAGGATTTGTCCAAAATTTGAGTTTGTCCAAGATTTTTTTTAGCTGAGTAAAAATGCTTTTTCTTAAAAAAAAAACTGCAGTCCAAGTTATAAAGGAAATTAGAAAGGTACAAGCTGTATCTGGTTCTAGGGTGTGTACACTGCACAGAGGCACCACATTTAAGAGTGTCATTTGTAACTAAAATATTGACTAACATAGATGAGTGCACGGGTTGATCTGAAGATTCCTTTGCTTCTAGGCTGTGCCCATTAAAGAAGAAATCTTCCCCATGTAAACCCACACTTGGACACACGGCTGTGTTCACAAACCATGACCTGGGCTTCCAGTTAGGTTGATTCCTTCACTTACTTGATGTTTTTAAATGCTCTATAATTCCCACTCTCCTTACTACCTCCTCTTTCCCCAACAGGCCTAATGCCAGCACAACAATCTGGTTATCCCACCTTGAGCTGGGGTGGCTGTGGTCTCAGACTTGCACGTCCATTGTTTCGTAGGTGACTGTGAGTTTAAGAGAGTTGGTACAGAAAACTCAAAAAGGTATCCATTTCTTCTCTAAATATATCTGTGTAAGCACTGGTATAAAGCGTGAATTAATGATCCTGCCAAATGAGTGAAAGGCTTCCTGTAAACAGATGCCTGAAACTAGGAACGGCTGCCTTCAGTGGTACCAAACAATCTGACTTTGCCTATTTGGTAAAGGAAAAAAATAGGCCAGTGGCTTGGCTTCATCAAAATTTCAGAACTGAGACCTTAGAGTCCTTTTAAACATTTCTCTCTTCTGTCTCTTACTTTCAATCAGTCTCCGTGTCCCATAAATTCTACCTCCTAAATGCTTCTCCAATCTCCTCATGCCTCTCCAATCCTACTACTAGAGATTTATTTCAAACCCCCATCATTTCTTACGTGATTTACTATACTCATCTACTAGATTATTCTGTTTATTATCCATCTTTGTTTACTATTAGTCTCTAGCACTTGTCAGTAGGATTTGTGAGAGAGTGAGATGGAAGGAGACAAAGAGGAGGAGGGGGGAAAAGAGAATAAAAGCTTGTTCTCTTCTTCACTGTACCTCCAGCATGTGTAACATCGCTTGATGTGTAGTAGAGGAGCAAAACGTATGCTTGAACACTACGCATGTGAATAAATGAATAACGGGTTGTGTGCATGACTGGGTAGATGTATTCAGCCTACCATCCTGTAGGTTGCAGTTATAGTGATTTTTTGAAATATAAATCTAAACGTGTCACTCTCATCCTTGATTTACTCTGATTTACTCTGTGGCCATAAATATGAAGCCTACCTGATGTGGAATTTAAGAACATCTTTTAAGTCAGTTTTCACCATTCTTTCCTGTAACTAGTGTCTATCCCACTTTCAACCATTTGATTTTTTGCCCTTCTCTGAAAACAGTATTTTGTTTCTCATCTCTATGTCTACATGCATAATATTATTTTCAAATCCATTCACAGCATTTTTTTAGACAATGACTTCATGAAGGAAGTTGAGCATGCTACCTACCTCTATCACAGGACTATTTTTTTTTTTTTTTTTTTGCGGTACGCGGGCCTCTCACTGTTGTGGCCTCTCCCATTGCGGAGCACAGGCTCCAGACGCGCAGGCTCAGCGGCCATGGCTCACGGGCCCAGCCACTCCGAGGCATGTGGGATCCTCCCGGACCGGGGCACGAACCCGTGTCCCCTGCATCGGCAGGCGGACTCTCAACCGCTGCGCCACCAGGGAAGCCCCAGGACTATTGAATCTATTGTGAATTTGGTTCCTTATTGTCCTCCCACTTTGGAAAGTGAGTTCCTCCCAAGGTAAGGGTAGAGTTTCTGTGTGCGCACAGTCTTACACACTTCCCTGCTTAGTAGACATCTGATATATATTTACTGAATGAAAAAAAATGAATGAACCATGACACCCACCACGAAAGGTACACTGGTGACCTCAGGCAGTTGTATCAAGTTTAATTTGGGGTCGACGTCTATCATTGGACTGAAAGTGTTCGCTTTTTCTCTTTTCCACTTCCCAGTTATTTAAGTGGTAGTTTGAAAGTAAGGAAGCTGACAGCTGAGATTTGAGGAAGCTGAGATTTAATATTTCAACCTTGATTTAGATTGATAAATAAAAACTAGAGATATTTCTAACCAAGGTTTGGGATAACATGGACACAGGATTTTTCTCAGAAAATGGTATTTATTGTGCTTACTTGCATATATTTGAATTTGCACGTCTTACTCAAAAAGTACTATTGACAGTTTTAGGTGCATATTCAAACTACAAATGAATAATCTGGCTCTATAAGGATGGAGAAGAATTTGGCAGCACTAGTGTTTTCTCCTTACATCTATATGAAATTGGACCAGCTAATTAACTTCTCAGATCCTCAACTTCTTTGAGTGTCAACTAATGATAATAACATTTAATTCACAAAGTCAGTGATGATGATGATATTTATGTCATTTATTTAGCAATTATTATGTGCCAGCTTCTATGATAAGCACATGGTGTAACCTGTTTAACCCTCCAAACACCTGAACGAATAATCGTCTTCTTATGTGGCATAAAAAGATAACCACTTAAGATTTTATTGTAAGTGATCCGATTAGAGTACAGGTTAGACAGATCCCAAAGTTATCCACTTAACTACTATATTATGACAAAACTTCCTATGACAAAACCTTCCATGCATAGTATAACTAATTTCTAGGTAACTGTGCATATTGGGAAGAAAGTATTGATTTTTAAATAGAAGTCCCTCCTGAGAAGCTAATAAATATGATTCATTAATGGATTGTATAACTGTTCCTATCACTTCTCCTTGAAGAGGGCTATTACACTGATTTCTTTCTTAATTTACCATGGGGAGTTAACATTCTATTATTTATTCACTTCATATACCACAATAACATAACACTATAAAAATAAATTGAAATATTCTGAGTAGAAGGCAAGTAATTAACATTATTTCAGCTGTGTTCTGCAGAGTGAAGGAATGTGTTTTGTGACTCAAAATCTCGGTTTCTAAAATCAGTTCATCTTCTGAAATGCAGTTGTGTTACTGACACACTTTTTTCTTTTTTGCTTTTGTTATTTCTTGAAGCACTTTTAACTGGTTATTTTTCTATCCACAGTGAGGGAAAGAGTTATGAAACGTTATTCAAGGAAAAGACTAATACCTCCTTAGGGTCTCTCTGAGGTACACTAAATTTTCATCATTTGCAATTTCTTTTAGTGTGGTACTATTTGGGAATCAACAGCATCATCACTATCAACCTTGTAATTTTTTGAAAACTGTATGGATTCCATTTCAGTAGTCTACCCACACATGCTCCTGTACAAGGAGCTGTGGACAGAATGTGCCACCTTGTAATGCAGAACGATGCTTACCCTAAATTTTTTTAGTCTAGGAGAGGGTGTGGGGAGGAAAATGAAGAAACTGAAGGAGAGAGAAAGGAAAATGAAAAGAAAGGGAAAAGGGGAATTAAAGTATCTGCTTTTATTCTAAAGTATATCAGAAATGTTCATTCCAAAATCATTCCGTGAATTCTTTACTTCACTACACAACTTACTTTTTATCAACATTTTTTAAGGCTAAATCTATCAAATATTTCATTTTGCCATTTTGTCAAAAATGTTTCAAACCAAATATAACTGAGAAAAAATAATGGAAACCGTTTTCATAATTCCATTTAAGGAATAAAACATTAAAATTATAGTTGAATATCACTATCTCTCTACAGTCACATCAGAGCTAACTATACCTGTACATCAGTGAGGATAGACTAGATAATAAACTATGTCCCAAACCACAGTAATGTGAAAAAAACAACCATTTATATCTTACTCATGCTAAAAGTTCATGTGGACAGGCAGTCAGGGACCCAGAATAACAGAGTACCTACTATTTTGAACTTGGATAGCCTTCATAGTAGTAAGAAAATTGAGATTTCTGTAGAGTCTCACACCAACAACAAATGCTTAACCTGAAAAGAAATTATGTTACTTCCACTAACAGATCATTGGCTGGAACAAATCATGTAGTCCCATTAACTCAAAAAGCATGAGAAAGTACAGACCTGCCATGTATCAGTACTTGAAAAGCATATAAACCAGAAATATTGGTGAACAGAAATAATGATTTTATATCCTGATGTTGCTGTTTATCTTTCTCATGCATATATGCATGTGCATTTATGTCCTCCCCAAATATATTTTATATAAATTGTGTTTTACCATATTTTTCTTCCTGAAACTTGTTTTTATTTTTGGTCATATTTATATCTATTGGCATTATGCAAAATGCTACATGTAGTTCCGATTTGTTCATTTTCACTGCTGCAAATTATTTCATTGTCTAAATAAATTGCAATCTTATTTGTCCAGTTTTCTTTTGCTGGATTTTTTTTCCCTTTTTGATTATTACATAAATATAAACAAACTTATACAACTAGCTGCATAACTATGTGTGTAATAGGGAAGAACAATTCTGATTCCATATTAGATCTATTACTTTTCCTAAAACCTTTGTGCTTTGTTGCCTGTGCTTACATGCTGGCTCTGTACCTTTTGTTAAAGAATGTTACCTATAGCCTGAAATATACAGGATAGCCTATTCTCAGGGATCTGACCTTTGAATTCATTCACACAGAGATAAAAAGTTGTAGAACAGAGAATAACATTTGTCTTGCTGGGGATTTACAGGAGCATCGTGACCTGACCTACATGGACAGCTGCAAGAATAAAGGATTCCTACACCAAGAAGTTTGCAAAAACTAACCATGCCTCTTCCTTCCCTTGCCTTAAAAAAGCCTTGTTGAAACCCTTCAAGCAGTTCGGGGTTTTGGGGGCACAAGCAACCTGTCTCCTTGTATGGCCCTGTGTTAAGCCGTTTACTGCCCCAAACTCCGATATTTCAGTTCGTTTGGCCTCACCGTGCACTGGGCACACAAACTTGTGTTCGGTAATGTGTAAGATTTTCTCCTTCCATATATAATTTTCAGTCGCATTTTAGGGCCTTTTAATATTCACTACTTGCTATTACTAAATAAGACCAAATTATGCTTTAATCTATTTGGAAATGACTTTTACATATTTTGTAAGACAGAGATTCAATTTTAAAACTTTACATATAAACATCCAATTGTCTAGAAGCAATTATTTAATAATTTGTTCCTTCCCTATTGGTACTGACATAGTCACCTTGATCACATATAGAGTCTACCTACGGCTCTATTCTTGAGATCTTTATTTATCCACTGGACGATGTACTCTGTTTCCATCACACTGTCTTCACAACAGTTATATAATAAATTTTGATATCTAATTCTTCAAGCATTCCTACTTTGTTGCATTTCATCAGAATTACCTTGGTGAGGGAGAGACCTTCAAGATGGCGGAGAGGTAACACATGGAGGTCACCTTCCTCACCACAAATACATCAGAAATACATCTACATGTGGAACAACTCCTACAGAACACCTGCTGAGCACTGGCAGAAGACCTCAGACCTCGCAAAATCTGTGTGGCTCACTGGATCTTCGTGCTCTGGCCGGGTGTCAGGCCTATGCCTCTGAGAGGGAGAGCCGAGTTCAGGACACTGGTCCACCAGAGACCTCCCAGCCCCATGCAATATCAAATGGAAAAAGCTCTCCCAGAGATCTCCATCTCAACACTAAGACCCAGCTCCACTCAAAGACCAGCAAGGTCCAATGCTGGACATCTTATGCCAAACAACTGGCAAGATAGGAACACAGCGCCAACCACTAGCATAGAGGCTTCCTAAAATCATAATAAGTTCACAGACACCCCAACACACCCCCGGACATGGTCCAGCCCACCAGAAAGACAAGATCCAGCCCCACCCACCAGAATACAGGCACCAGTCTCCTCCACCAGGAAGCCTACACAAGCCACTGAAACAACCTTACCCACTGGGGGAAGACACCAAAAACAACAGGAACTACACACCTGTAGCCAGCGAAAAGGAGACCCCAAACACAGTAAGTTAAGCTAAATGAGAAGACAGAGAAACACACAGAAGCTGAAGGAGCAAGGTAAAACCCACCAGACCAAACAAATGAAGAGGAAATAGGCAGTCTACCTGAAAAAGAATTCAAAATAATGATAGTAAAGATGATCCAAAATCTTGGAAATAGAATGGAGACAATACAAGAAACATTTAACAAGGACCTAGAAGAACTAAAGAGCAAACAAACAATGATGAACAACACAATAAATGAAACTTAAAATTCTCTAGAAGGAAACAACAGCAGAATAACTGAGGCAGAAGAACGGATAAGTGACCTGGAAGATAAAATAGTGGAAATAATTACCATAGAGCAGAATAAAGAAAAAAGAATGAAAAGAATTGAGGACAGTCCCAGAGTCCTCTGGGACAACATTAAACTCACCAACATTTGAATTATAGGAGTCCCAGAAGAAGAAGAGAAAAAGAAAGGAACTGAGAAAATACTTGAAGAGATTATAGTTGAACACTTCCTAATTATGGGAAAGGAAAGAGTCAATCAAGTCCAGGAAGCACAGAGTCCCATAAAGGATAAATCCAGGGAGAAGCAGGCCAAGACACATATTAATCAAACTATCAAAAATTAAACACAAAGAAAAAATATTAAAAGCAGCAAGGGCAAAATAACATACAAGGAAATCCCCATAAGGTTAAGAGCTGATCTTGCAGCAGAAACTCTGCAAGCCAGAAGGGAGTGTCAGGACATATTTAAAGTGATGAAAGGGAAAAACCTACAACCAAGATTACTCTACCCAGCAAGGATCTCATTCAGATTCGACAGAGAAATTAAAACCTTTACACCCATTAAAAGTTAAGAAAATTCAGCACCACTAAACCAGCTTCACAACAAATGTTAAAGGAGGTTCTCTAGGCAGGAAACACAGAGAAGGAAAACATCTGCAATAACAAACCCAAAACAATTAGGAAAATGGTAACAGGAAAATACATTTCAATAACTACCTTAAATGTAAATGGATTAAATGCTCCAACCAAAAGACACAGACAGGCTGAATGGATACAAAAACAAGACCCGTATATATGCTGTCTACACACTTCAGACCTAGGGACACATATAGACTGAAAGTGAGGGGATGGAAAAAGATATTTCATGCAAATGGAAATCAAAAGAAAGCAGGAGGAGCAATTCTCGTATAAGACAAAATAGACTTTAAAATAAAGACTATAGACAAAGAAGGACACTACATAATGATCAAGGGATGAATCGAAGAAGAAGATATAACAATTGTGAATATTTATGCACCCAACATAGGAGCACCTCAATACATAAGGCAAATGCTAACAGCCATAAAAGGGGAAATCGACAATAACACAATCATTGTAGGAGACCTTAACACCCCACTTTCACCAATGGACAGATCATCCAAAATGAAAATAAATAAGGAAACACAAGCTTTAAATGACACATTAGACAAGATGGACTTTATTGATATTTACAGGATATTCCATCAAAAACAACAGAATACACTTTCTGCTCAAGTGCTCATGGAACATTCTCCAGGATAGATCATATCTTGGGTCACAAATCAAGCCTTAGTAAATTTAAGAAAATTGAAATCATACCAAGTACCTTTTCCGACCACAACGCTGTGAGACTAGATATCAATGACAAGAAAAAAATCTGTAAAACAGTACAAACACATGGAGGCTAAACAATACACTACTAAATAACCAAGAGACCACTGAAGAAATCAAAGAGGAAATCAAAAAATATCTAGAAACAAATGACAATGAAAACATGGAGACCCAAAACTTATGGGATGCAGCAAAAGCAGTTCTAAGAGAAAAGTTTATAGCAATACAATCCTATATTAAGAAACAAGAAACATCTCAAATAAACAACCTAACCTTATACCTAAAGCAATCAGAGAAAGAAGAACAAAAAAAACCCAAAGTTAGCAGAAGGAAAGAAATCATAAAGATCAGATCAGAAATAAATGAAAAACAAATGAAGAAAACAATAGCAAAGATCAATAAAACTAAAAGCTGGTTGTTTAAGAAGATAAGCAAAATTGATAAACCATTAGCCAGACTCATTGAGAAAAAAAGGGAGAAGACTCTAATCAATAGAATTAGAAATGAAAAAGGAGAAGTAACGACACTGCAGAAACACAAAAGGATCACGAGAGATTACTACAAGCAACTCTATGCCAATAAAATGGACAACCTGGAAGAAATGCACAAATTCTTAGAAATGCACAACCTTCTGAGACTGAACCAGGAAGAAATAGAAAATATAAACAGATCAATCACAAGCACTAAAATTCAAACTGTGATTAAAAATCTTCCAACAAACAAAAGCCCAGGACCAGATGGCTTCACAGTGAATTCTATCAAACATTTAGAGAAGAGCTAACACCTATCATTCTCAAATTCTTCCAAAATATAGCAGAGGGAGGAACACTCCAAACTCATACTATGAGGCCACTGTCACCCTGATACCAAAACCAGACAAAGATGTCACAAAAAAAAAAACAAAACTACAGGCCAATATCTCTGATGGATAAAATGCAAAAATCCTCAACAAAATAGTAGCAAACAGAATCCAACAGCACGTTAAAAAGATCATACACCATGATCAAGTGGGGTTTATCCCAGGAATGCAAGGATTCTTTAATATATGTAAATCAACCAAAGTGATAAAACATATCAACAAATTGAAGGAGAAAAACCATATGATCATCTCAATAGATGCAGAAAAAGCTTTTGACAAAACTCAACACCCATTTATGATAAAAACCTTCCAGAAAGTAGGCATAGAGAGAACTTACCTCAGTATAATAAGGCCACATGTGACAAACCCACAGCCAACATCGTTCTCAATGGTGAAAATCTGAAACCATTTCCTTTAAGATCAGGAACAAGACAAGGATGCCCACTGTCACCACTATTATTCAACATAGTTTTGGAAGTTCTAGCCACAGCAATCAGAGAAGAAAAGAAATAAAAGGAATCCAAATTGGAAAAGAAGAAATAAAGCTGTCACTGTTTGCAGATGATATGATACTATACATAGAGAATCCTAAAGATGCTACCAGAAAACCACTAGAGCTAATCAATGAATTTGGTAAAGTAGCAAGATACAAAATTAATGCAGAGAAATCTCTTGCATTCCTATACACTAATGGTGAAAATCTGAAAGAGAAATTAAGGAATCACTCCCATTTACCACTGCAACAAAAAGAATAATATACCTAGGAATAAACCTACCTAAGTAGACAAAAGACCTGTATGCAGAAAACTATAAGACACCGATGAAAGAAAATAAAGATGATATAACAGGTGGAGAGATATACCATTTTCTTGCATTGGAAGAATCAACATTTTGAAAATGACTATACTATCCAAAGCAATCTACAGATTAAATGCAACCCCTATCAAACTAACAATGGCAGTTTTTACAGAAGTAGAACAAAAAAGTTCACAATTTATATGGAAACACAGAAGACCCTGAATAGCGATAGCAATCTTGAGAAGGAAAAATGGAGCTGGAGGAATCAGGCTCCCTGACTTCAGACTATACTACAAAACTACAGTAATCTAGAAAGTATGGTACTGGCACAAAAAGAGAAATATAGATCAATGGAACAGGATAGAAAGCCCAGAGATAAACTCACGCACGTATGGCTACCTTATTTTTGATAAAGGGAGCAAGAGTATACAATGGAGAAAAGACAGCCTCTTCAATAAGTGGTGCTGGGAAAACTGGACAGCTACATGTAAAAGAATGAAATTAGAACACTTCCCAACACCATACACAAAAATAAACTGAAAATGGATTAAGACCTAAATGCAAGGCCAGACACTATAAAACTCTTAGAGGAAAACACAGGCAGAACACTCTATGAAATAAATCACAGTAAGATCCTTTTGGACCCACCTCCTAGAGAAATCGAAATAAGAACAAAAACAAACAAATGGGACCTAATGAAACATAAAAGCTTTTGCCAGCAAAGGAAGCCATAAAGAACATGAAAAGACAACCCTCAGAATGCAAGAAAATATTTGCAAATGAAGCAACTGATAAAGGATTAATCTCCAAAATCTACAAGCAGCTCATGCAACTCAATATCAAAAAGACAAACAACCCAATCGAAAAATGGGCAGAAGATCTAAATAGACATTTCTCCAAAGAAGATATACAGATTGCCAAGAAACACATGAAAGGATGCTCAACATCACTAATCATTAGAGAAATGCAAATCAAAACTACAATGAAGTATTACCTCACACCAGTCAGAATGGCCGTCATCAAAAAATCTACAAAGAATAAATGCTGGAGAGGGTTTGGAGAAAAGGGAACCGTCTCGCACTGTTGGTGGGAAAATAAATTGATACAGCCACTATGGAGAACAGTGTGGAGGTTCCGTAAAAAACTAAAAATAGAACCACCATGTGACCCAGCAATCCCACTACTGGGCATATCCCCTGAGGAAACCATAAATCAAAAAGGGTCATGTACCACAATGTTCACTGCAGCACTATTTCCAATAGCAAGGACATGGAAGCAACCTAAGTGTCCATTGACAGATGAATGGATAAAGAAGATGTGGCACATATATACAATGCAATATTACTCAGCCATAAAAAGAAACAAAACAGTTATTTGTAGTGACGTGGATGGACCTAGAGCCTGTCATATAGAGTGAAGTAAGTAGAAAGAGGAAAACAAATACTGTATGCTAACACATATATATGGAATCTAAAAAAAGAAAAAAGGTTCTGAAGAACCTACGGGCAGGACAGGAATAAAGACGCAGACGTAGAGAATGGACTTGAGGACACGGGGTAGGGGAAGGGTAAGCTGGGATGAACTGAGAGGGTGGCTTGGGCATGTATACACTACCAAATGTAAAACAGATAGCTAGTGGGAAGCAGCCTCATAGCACAGGGAGATCAGCTTGGCTCTTTGTGACCACCTAGAGGGGTGGGATAGGCAGGGTGGGAGGGAGACGCAAGAGGGAGCAGATATGGGGATGTATGTATATGTACAGCTGACTCACTTTGTTATACAGCAGAAACTAACACACCATTGTAAAGCAATGATACTCCAATAAAGATGTTTAAAAAAAATAAAAGAAGAAGAAAAAAGAAACAAAACGAAGACATAGGTAGCAAAATGCACATTCACACCTTGCTAAGAAATCACAGAAGCCTAGAAACTCAAAGATGAAAGGGGAGTTCTTTGTTCTTGAAGGCTCACTGTTTCTCATTTTTTCCTAGATTTATTTATGCATAATTGACAAATAAACATCGTATATATTTAAAGTGTACATCATGATGTTTTGATATACATATACACTGTGAGATAACACTTCCATCATCTCACACACTCTGTGTGTGTGTGATGAAAACATTTAAAATCTATTCTTCTAGCAAATTTCAAGTATACAATACGTTATTATTAACTATGGTCATCATGCTGTACATTAGTTCTCCATTAGTTGTTTATCCTGTATAACTGAAACTTTATCCCCTTTGACCAATATCTCTCCATTTCCCCCAGCACCACAAATAAATTTTTAAACTGTTTCTAGTCTATCCATTTATTGAGATTGTTATCATTTGAGAATCCAGGCTTTGTGTGAGCAGCTATTCCCCTCTTCCCAACACAGATCAGCCCAAAACTTGTCTCTTGTCCCTTAATTCATGTTAGAACCAAAGCTCCTTATTACTGAGATCAGCAAGTAATCAACTGACATATCATTCCCAGTTTACCGTGCTTACTTTCTGCTTCCTATTCACTTTTCATTCATCTTGATATATGTATCACTCTTTTGAGCTCTGATATACCTTTGAAAGGTGAAGGGTATATTGCACCCATAGCTTTACCATGTTTCATAATGGGATTTTAAAATATTAGTTTAGCCAGTTATTTCTGTAAAATAGTCTTGACATAACCTGGACAAGATCAATCATAGTACCAGATAATTTGATTTGAGGATTGATAAGGAGGATGTAGAAGGAAGGGGAGAAAAAGGAAGGTATGAGTCAATTCCTGGGCTTTCCGCTTCTTGGCATTCACTCATTCACTCATTAAACAAATATTAATTGAAGCTTGGCTATCAAGCAACTGTTTTTAATAAGGATTCCCAGTTGGAGTTAAATCTAAACTGTTATCTGATAAAGGAGTAAGAGTTAATTAGGAAACTAAGGGAAGGAGAACTGGGGCAAAAAAAGAAAATCGCAGGTAAAAAGAAAGCATCTTAGGATTCTGGAGATTTTGAGGCTAACATCTCTATAATTACTTTATTTGTCTTACATAGCATATCTTTAGTATTTTTAATTTATTATTGTACTTTATTTCAAGAAATTCAGTACTCACTTACTTTACCTTATAATAATACCAAGTACTTTATGAAATACTGAAATGCATGGCCCTCTCATTTGAGACTTACTGCCTCAGGGATTCAGTAGCATTAATTTTTATAAAGTTTCCTTCTTTTTTGCTCCCAATTACAATTAACAGGCAATTTTTGTCAGTTTACTTTTTAAAATATTAAAGTATGAAATACAGGTCTTATATCAAACATGTGCCTTTTAATTTTCTGACTGGATTTATACTTTGGTTATCTTTATTTGTATATTTTCTAATACATTTAGATGCATATGTTTTCCCCAATCCAAATCTACGGTAACTAACCATCACATCAGTTCTATAGATGCGTGCAGGCTTCTATTACGTTAATTTTATCAGGAACTATATTTGCTCTTCATTTGGTGATAAAGCATCCACCCAAACCAGAGATTTGTTGCAACTCTCAAATGCAATGCAAACTGGCAGTCTCAGTGAACGCTTCAAGATTCTGTACTGGGTTTATGTCTCAGCCGTTGTACTCAAGTAGAGTACAGCCAACTCTGGGGCTCCATCTTGGTAGTAAGGCCTCAAAATAATTATTCAAGGAATGTTCCCAGTGTGTTTGGCTTAATAATTATACCGACAGTGTACAGGAGTTTGGAAAGCAATTTAAGGGTGACCGACAATGTATTTTCCTATTAAAATATTAAAGCCTCAATATGTGTAGAAAGCAAACCACAGGAATTACTTTAACAGAGAATGAGGAAACCTTTATAATTATAGTAAAGGACGTAGGAAATGCTCTGAATAAATGCAGAGATATGTCATGATGCTCTTGGATGGTACAATTTGATTTTGTAACGGTGTCTGTTTTCATAAAATTAATTTGTAAAATTTTCAGTGAAGTTGTTTTGTGAAATCCGATAAACTTATAAAATATCCAGGGAGGAATAAAGGCACATGAACGGCTAACTAAAAATTTAGCAGAAGAGTTTACTAGATGTTGATGGGGAGCTGGTTCCTTAAACATCACTGGCTTCCTCCCTAACACTGTGACATAAGGAGACACTAGACTGAATACACTTCAAGATAAACTACAGGTGATCTTAAGGTGAAACTACGGAGGTAATAGAAGAAAATGGTAATAAAAGGTCCTTGGGACTCCCACCTCTTCTTTCTCCTTCTCCCTCTCCTCCTCACTGTGCTTCTCTTCCTCCTTCTTTGGCAATTGATTTAGGCTACTTACAAAGAGAACTAAAACACTTGCTCAATCCAGTTGCAGTGTCGATCATCACTGCATTTTCAATGAGTCAAAATACATGTGTTAAGTTGATCCTGAAGCAACAGAAGTCAGAAGCAACATATTTGTAAATGCCTGTTTCTATGCTTAGTCTTCAAAACTAGAATTTGATTTTTCCTTCTACTTATTTCATATAGTTCTCCTTATACAACTAGGTTGATTGTCTAAAATAAAGTGCAACAAAACCATCCTATTCACTTGAGTTTGGGTGTAAATTAAATGATTTATTCAGGAAAAAAATGAGCCCGAGGCCAATGTATAAATGATCCCGTGCTTTTTCTGATGGGGGAACATAGTCTCCGGTTATCTGTGGCAGTTTGCAGTCAAAGGGCATGAACAGAATGAATTAAATTTGTCCTCAAAGGAATAAACTTGTGACCTTGGCCTCATTAATTGTGGGGTGTGCTCTGAGTTGAGCTGTAACCTAAACAATTCAGAATTATATTCACATGCTAGAATACCCTGAGTATTTTTTGCACATCAGGAAAAATAAAGAATCCTGGTCTAGGTGCTCACTGTATATTTTGTGTAGAGGGAAGTCCTGGGCCCTTGGTCCCAATATCAACCTGTCTTCGGTGCCTTTCTCACTCTTCAGGATCTTAACCTTGGTTTACTCATCTCCTATACTGCCTAGTCACAGAGAGAGCTCAGGCTCTTGACTGTTAAAATTCAAACTCTGATTGAAGTCTCTTCCTTGTTGTGTAGCATAAAGGAATGCTGAGTGATGGCAGCTCCCCACAGCAATGACAATCCAACCCAAGCGACCCCTGAAGCTGCAGTCCATCCCTGAAGCTCAGCCCCCACCTATTGAGGGCTTATAGCATTCAATACTCCATTGGCAACTATGGGGGCACTGTGTAAAGCTCTGTATTTAAACCATGCTTTACATATTTTCTATATTTGAGAAAGGTCTGACAGAGAGACTAGGAGTTTAAGACATAGTTCTATTAGGAAATCTGGGGGCCCTGTGTAAGTCATCTATCCTATCTGGGTCTCAGGGCCTAGATGACCTTGACGTTGCCTTTAAGCTCTGAGACTTCTGATTTCAAATTCAGGGGAAAGTCCCACCAATGTCCTTACAAAAGCGAAATTTTTCAAGATCTCTCTCAGAGTTTTAGACTAGGGATAAACAAAACAAAACAAAATAAAAAAAACTTAAAGGGAGAACCTACTGCAGTGGTTGCTAAGGAAACCAGCTGCATAGTGATTCAGGTTATTAATCAGTATATCTTCCCATGTAGTCAGCCATGGTGGTGGAAATACCACCATTAGAGCAAAATTCCTTTTGATTGAACTATATATACAGTGGTTTCTGATTAAAATGCAAATCTTCATAGAGGTATTAATCTATTATTAGCTATTAACCATTTATTATATCAATTTTTAAGCACTGGGACAAGCCAAGTACATTTTGAAGGGAGCAAATGAAGGAGGGACGATATAGAATATGGCAAGTCTGCCTGGTAGAGAAAGATAAGGTGCAGCTTCACAGGAACGAACCTCAGATAGGATGTAGCTTATAAAGATCTTAGGGAATCGAAGGGAAAGAGGCACCATGATGAGGAAAGAAACATGATAAAATCAGACATAGGAGAATACTGAGGATTACTTGTCGGACAGTGGTGCCCCAAATCAACATGCCCCATAAGGGGGGTGGGCAGATAGGAAGAAGAACAAAGTTCATTGCCTAAAATCCCAGAATATGTTCCCCTTTCATTCAAGGTGTTACAGAGCATGTTCTAGATACTCTGATCCTTGATACTGAGTTATTGAGATCAAGACACAGCAGATTTCTTAGTGTAAGAATAAGGCTACATTTCAACATGTATTAATATCACCATGCCTAAGAAAGTTTTATCTATAGTTTTTGGATGAGAATACAAACGGGGAGTTTTAAAAGTAGCCATTCTTAAGTAGTCATTAAGGCAAAATAGTTTGTTTCATCTGGTTTTACTTTTTCCTAAAGCTACACTAAATACTTTCTATGAAAATTATTACACACACTGAGGTAGCTCAGGCACATTTCTTGGATTTGTGTTTCCCGGAACTAACAGGCTGTGGAGATTTGAAGGTTCTTCCCTTCTGTGACACATTCGGACAAATGTTTTTGGAGCATTTTAGTTAAGTTCTTGAATTTTCTTTGACTACACCAACAATGTAATTTCTTAAAATGAAGCATTATATCAAAGAATAAAGTGACCCAATACAAGTTACTACTTAATTCATACTTGCATCCTCCTAGACAATCATACAGTGCTCTATGGTCTAATCAACTTAGAAGGTATAAATCCAAGGCCTGGGAGGTTCATCACTAACAATGTGGCTGGAAATCATTAAGTGCTCTATAGAATACATAAACTTGGACATCATAATTTTCAAGTTAGGTAAAGATCCCTGACATATAATGTTTGGAATAAAACATCAAATCTATGTATTTGGGATACATTATAAACATGACAGTAAAATCTTAAAGTTGCTCCAGAACTTTTGTCTGCCTCCTGCTTTCAATAACTCCAGATTTTGGTTTGGTTTTCTTCACTTGCAAGATTTCTTCCCTGAATTTCAAAATTGCTTATCTTGTCATCTACATGGGGCTATCTAAAAGACATCTTAAATAAGGCAGTCCTCACTTTGCTTGCTCTCAATATACACACATTTCAGTAACCGTCATGTTCATGATGTCATGACTTATACGGATGTCACTGTGGGTCAGAAGGCATACCTTGGTAGCATATTTTTCATCTTCTGAAAAACGACTGCTTATTTCTCTGAGGTGTTCACCAAGAAAACCCGAAATAGAATTGTGTTTCATACATGTCCTATTCTATAAACACACCATGCAAATTTGGTGATTATTCATCTGAATGCTTCAAGTTGATTCAACAACTGAAAACGACAGACAGAAATCTAATTTTAATTTTGTTTTTACATTTGGGATATATTTCATTATACCTGAAACCCAAACAATGTACAAAGAGTTTTTCAAAGTATTAATACCATTCCAGTTGGTAATGTTTAGAAAAAGAGTTCAGAATGACATAATGATGTGATCTTTACAAATGTACACACAAATATACCTTATTTTATGCTCTCAGTGCAGGCATGTGTGTGTGTGTGTGTGTGTGTGTACATTCACAAAAATACATCAATTATTTTACTCACTATTTATTTATTCAACCAATCTGTATAAAGCGTTCACTCCTGGCAGATGGATGTGAGAACAGCAAGAACCATCTATCCATGTGGACATCCAGGTTACGGAGAAGAAGGTTGGGGTATCACAGGGCAGGGAGGATTAGACAAGCTAGCGATTTCCACTGAGGAGTGTATGACTATGCCCATTTGACGCTAGTGCTCTACCCAGCCTCCAGAGCATGGAGCAGTTTCATAAACCATTTTCATCATGAAATTCCCTGAGGATTCTAGCATCAAATCCTCTGTCCACTAGTCTCCTATTGTCTTGTGTGCAGCCACTCTCGTGAAGGCCGTCCTTCTCCAACACCAGTAGAGGATGAGCTACAGATTCTTTACCTTTCCTTCTACTTCCTCCCTGTTCCATTTTTCTGCTTTTAATGTCTTAAAGAAGGGGAAAACACGATAATGACATATTAACGAAACCACAAAACTTCTGCTTAGGGTCTGTGTTATTTCTTAATTCACCCTTGGGGTAAAACTGTCTGCCATGGAGAGGACGTAAAGAATCATATTTATGAAAATATGGCACTTAAATATTCTCAGTCCGTGGTTAATTTTCATATCCATCTCAAACATAACTTGAAAGGCAAAGTGAAATGGTGATAAGGTAAGGATTGTGCAGAGTATGAAAGACCAGGGCTTGAATCCTCACTGCTCTGCCTACACTCAGTGACGCTCTGGCAGATTCCTGAGCCTCTATAGTTGACAGTTTCTTTCTATGTATTAAGGAGCTAATGAATATCAAATACAGAAGAGGGAGGGATAGAGTTTAAATACAGAAACAGTTGTCAATAATTATTTGCCCTTCCCATTGAACGGCTATGAACATGATCTTTAATTTTCATATTATTTAAACTGAGAAATAAAATATAACAATGTTTATTGAAAATTTACTATGTTCTAGGCACTGGTCTTAGTGCTTTTATACAACAATCTGCTTCATTCTTGTAACAAATTTATAAACTAGGAACTATTATTATCTCTCTTGTATAGTCAAGGAAAATGAGGTATGTAGAATTGCAGGAATTTGCCCGAAGTTGAAAATCAGACAGCTAGAATCTGGCTCTCCCATCTCTTCTGCGCTGTTATCCCTAGACCACAAATCTCTTTACTAAAGCATCATATCTAAACATTTCTTTCACATCATCATTATATAAAATCTTAGGGAAAGATTTCCATCAAAATATGGAAGCAGTTAGTTAAAATATTCCTATCCTGGACAGTGTTTCAATGGAGTATTGTTGATGGGCTACAGGAGAAGATTAATTCAAGAGATAAATGAAAAATTCCTAGTTCAGCTGACAACACTACCAAACTACACCAGACTACCAAATGTCAGTGAACTCTAACTGTGATCTGCTCCTCCCCAACTCCCTGCATGTCTGGATTTGGACATGATTAATTACTGAAGTTAATCTCAATATTCACAAATAATTTTTATATAAAAAAGTGAGGGATTTTATTTAGAAAGATGCTAAGCACATATCTGTCTCATTAGGACTTAAAGATAATTGCATCTTTTATGTAGAAGGACACACTTCTTAAAAGAAATGTTAAAACATCGAAGAAAATAAAGGAAGATGAAGATCCTAATTTATCAGATCTTTGACAAGAGAGGAGAGAGAATTATTTATTGAGTAGTAACCATCCATCTTCCTATAGCTGGAGAGATGTGATGGGTGTGTGTGCATGCCTGTGTATGTGTGTGTTTGTGGGTGTGATTATTGGAGGTGAAGTGGGCTGGCTGTGAACTTCTTTAAACCCAGTCAGAACTGGTAACTCTCATAAGATCTCTCCAGCCTTTGGCCTGAACAAATTTCTCTCTGACCTAAGGTTGATGATTCTGATGATTGATTATACTTCTGTCCAGTAAGCTGTTAGAGGTGAGAGATGAGTCTCCCTGAATCCCTTATCATCTTACACTCTTGCTTTCCTTTATGTCTGGCACTAGCATTGTACTTTGGCCCTTCAGTCATCACCTCCACTTTCACATTCAGCGCTCTTACCAAAGGGTTCCAAAATGTCACAGATATAAGATATATGAACGTATGGAGGAAATGGAGACTCCTCAGCTCTATTTGTATTTACTTTAATCTTTCCAGTAAGAAGAGAGTGATACATGTTACTTTCTAGCTGGCAAACTACAAGAAAAAGGCAGTTTGCCACAGGAACACTATAGTATTTTTTCCAGAAAAATAATTGGTTTAACCTGTTGAGAAGCACCCTCTTTGCGCGTGTGCGTGCGTGTGTGTGTGTGTGTTAATGGTAAATCTTGATTTAAATAGAAGACTGGTGTTGATTAGTTTTCTGATTTACCAAAGGATTCTTAATATATACCCTAAGTACAAAAGAAATATTATTTTTAAGGAGTCTGTTTTACTATAACTTACGTATTTCAGTATAAATAGCACTTTCTAATTTTAGTGTCAAGTAGATTCTCAGTAATGATTGTTTGTGATGTATATAAAGTACCTACATTTGGGAAGAGGTTGAATTGAGTTATCTCCCAATTGTCTTTGCAGAATTCATGACATCTTTGTGTACTTAAGCAACCAAAGGAAGAAAAGTCAGAGATTGGTCTCTTCTTTCCCTTGCTTGTCATGGCAGTTCTGGCATTTCCCCTTCACTGGGTGTGGCTATCAGTTTCTTCAAGCTTTTAGGAGCCATTCTCACAGCAAGTTTGCAGTGTCTTCTAGGGTCCATATCAGGATGTTAAATTCAGATCTCAGGAGAGTGTTTCCATCTTAATAAACTCTCCCTCATCTAACTTCATCTTCTTCCTGCCCTCTTTTTTTTTTTTTCGGTACGCAGGCCTCTCACTGTTGTGGCCTCTCCCGTTGCAGAGCACAGGCTCCGGACGCGCAGGCCCAGCGGCCATGGCTCACAGGCCCAGCCGCTCCACGGCATGTGGGATCTTCCCGGACCGGGGCACGAACCCGTGTCCCCTGCATCGGCAGGCGGACTCTCAACCACTGCGCCACCAGGGAAGCCCTTCCTGCCCTCTTGCTCTAGCGCTTTCAGAATCCAGTCCCATACACACTCTCGTGATTCCTGCCCTCACAAGTTGGCTGGGTCCTATAGCTCCTTCAGCATCTACTCCCATTCCCCCTTTAGCAGATTCAGCTCATCTCTGGCCATCTTATATTATTTTTTAACCACCTGATACATTTTACGAAACAGTGTATTTCCTTCCATCAGGATACTATCTGAGTTTACCATTAATGATAATTTTAAGACTACACAACTACCTTGTATATCAGTATATCATGGTATGTCAGTACTCCATTTGCTGCCAGGAAGGGACCCTCATTGCTAGGCAGGCAGTGTGTGACCCAGACCCAAAATTTCATCTTAGAATCTGTTTCCTTAACCACTTTCAGTAGCAACTGTAGCAGGTTGGGTTTCCAGGAAAACAGATTCCAAACACACATTAGCATGCAAGAAGTTAACTGATAAGTGCTCTTGGAAATAATACCTGTGTAGAAATGGAAGAGAGTGGAAATGAACAGAGTAGAAGATGGGCCATAGTGCAGTCACAACAAGGTCTCAGCTGACCCGTGGGAACCTTAAAGCTGGATTGGCCCATTAGAGTTGTCCCATGATAGGGCAATAAGTCTAGACCTTTACATTCTCACATCAACCAGTCACACCTTCAGGAAGAGTGTGTTTCTTTGGGGAAGGTAACTCCTCAGCAGAGGGCAATTAGCTGAGAGGACTGATATCTGAGATCTATTATCCAGCCTCTGGGGAATAATTCCTTCAGGCTTGAAGAAGGATCTGGATGGCAGTGCACAGCATCCATTAGGACCTGATCCATACTGCTTCTGTGGAAAATCTACAATCAACTTATTTAACTTGGATTATTATTTCTATAAAGACTGCCCTTCTTTCTATCTCCATATCACAAACTATGTATTATTTTCATGTACTGCCATATAGCCTCTACACTGAAGACAACCAAAAATTTCCCCCTGCTTTAGTTATCCCAAGTCTATGCATAATTTCAGAGAAGAGTCACATCTATATGAGCATATGTATTGAGAACAGATGGTATATTTGGAGCATGAAGCAGTATGCAAGTTGTACAATTTTCTCTATGGAAATTATAAGTACAGACACATTTTGGCTACTTGACAATGGGCTCAATTAGAATTGAAGAAGTCCTTCCCCCCAGCCCCCCAATGAACAGGCAGAAATCTGGAGTCAGATCTTCTTTTGTGTGCATTTCTTCTATGCTGTTCTACATCTGGTTCTGTTATTTAGCAAGTAGTGTGCTGATCAAAATTTGTGATCTCCTCTTCTTACACAAAGTTTAGGCTTCTCTCTTTTTATATTTTGGTTTTAATTTATGTAATTTTGATAGTCATCTATTTTGTGGATGCTGTATATTGGATAAGATCCCAGTGATATCACCATGGTGCCAAGAGATATTGTTGAAGGCTTGAAGAACAACAGCTCAGAAAGAGAAGACAGAGATAAACACTACGCTTTTGTTAGAAAGTCTGTCTCTATTACACTCAACACACAGGAACACACAATCACCCTCATCCATGTATGCTTACTGATCAAAGATTAGCCTGTTAGTTAGAATCTTGATTTCTCTAAACATAATTACCAATAGCAGATGTTTACTTGTGGACTTATTTATTTTTAATTAAAACATTTTAATTATTATTTTTAGTTTATATTTTTTTAGAGCTTATAATTATTTATCTAGAGTTATTAGCTATTAACTCACTGATTAAGATGTAGAATACAACAGCAACAATGTTACAATGTGCATTTTTAGCTAGTATAATGAATAAAGGTGATTGGTCCCATATGCCTCAAATAAATACTAAAAAATATGCTTTTGGCTATCACTTGGGATTAATTTTTTCAAAACTTTTTATGAGGTATCAGACTTATAGAAATTTGCAAGATAACTAAGAATTCTCAGATTTCTCAAATGTTAACATTTTATAATTGCCATATCCTTCTCTATTATTGTTTATTATGTAAATCTAATTTTTTCTGAACCATTTGAGAGTAAGTCGCAGACATGATGCCCCCTAACTTTAAATACTTCAATATGTCTTCCTATAAACTAATATATTCTTTCACATAACTGCAGTGTAATTATAAAAACAGGAAACTAACACTGATATAATACTATTATCTCATTTATATACCTTGTTCAGAGTTTACCTGTTATCTCAATAATGTTCTGCCAATTTATAATTATAGTTAAGTATAATTACAATTGCTTTTTCTTTCTTTAGAAGAGTAACATTTAGTTATGGGTCCTTAATACATAAAAGCTCTGAAAATGTATATTTTGTATTTGTGTGCATGTGTACTTTTCTCTGGGAAAGGGTCATCAGATTCCCAAAGAGGCCACTAACCTCAAAAAAATTTTATAGACCATTGCACTGGGAAGTAAGTAGGGGCAGAGGGGCAGAATGGGGCCCAGAGGCAGGAGTACATGGCCTGTACTTGCTCAAACCTGGTGTGGATCTAGGCCACCAGATTCGTATGGTTCCCAAGGTTTGTGCCTGGTTCTGTTCTACTCAATAGGGCCCAAGAACAGATAGTATAGGAGATATAAATCCTCAAGGCAAGGGTAAACAATGTGTTTTCAGGCGCTTTAGAGAACAGATGTCAAGAAGCAATTAGACATTTAAGATACTGGGACATGTTAAGATACTTAACATTTAAGATACTGGGAGATAGGTAAAGGAAAAAGAGAGGTACCAGGAGAAGAAAGACAGAGCTTATTGGAAGTTGTGCAGGTCTGATACCTGTGAAGGAGAGGGGGAAGAATGGAAAAAGAATGTGTATGAAGAGTGTCAAACTGCAGCAGAATTCTAAGAAAATTTAGCCAGACCAGGTAGGGCAAGAATGGACCTCTCTGGTACCCCTGCTATGTTTTTACATTGACCGGAAGCAGCAAGTGATAAGCATGACCTTGGAATAAATACAACGATGGATCCACAGTACAGCAGCTGGGTCCATTAGTCAACTATGTTCCCTTAGCATCCGGTTCCTCTGTGTCACTATCTGAGGTACCTGGAGCATGCTAGTAGTTAACATGATAGGGGTACAAGCAAGCAAATAAGGGGTACGAGCTCTCATTCAGGAGACCTGACAAACTACAAGTGCTCCATAAATGATAGTTGAATAAACATCACTATTGTAATCAATGTTCCACATGGGTTTCTAAGTGGTAGAGAAAATATCTAAATCTCAATACTAACACTTTTACTTATGTTAGAACATTTGAAGTCACATGCAATTGCAATTACATTAATAGGATTATAAAATGTCAGAGACATTATAGAGTTGACTTCAGTAGCTTTGTTTTTAAAAAAACTCTTCAAAAGTATTGATGATTTTTCTATTTGTTTTTGTTACTTTCCTTATATCAACCAAAACTTTATTTTTGCTTTTGTCACAACTTACATTCCAGTGAAAATACACATTTGAGCCTATGATCTAAATGTAAATGCAGACTTCTTTCAGAATTTGTGAATATTTTCCAGCTGCTTTGTGATAGGTAGCCAATTAGGTATAATATATCATAGAGAGGAAGCAATCACATTCATTTTCTTGGGCACTGAGAAATTTGATAAGGGTGACAACACTTGGTACATTGAGCTGTGATAAGTTAATTTTTTAAAAGGCATAAAAAATAGGGCAGTTGAATTGCAGCCATTTGTCTTTAAATTGTTGGAAATTGCATTAACTTAGATGCTTTCAGATGACAAGAGGGAATGAAAAAATTAATTTAGAAATCAGTTCTAAATGCACAATGAGTACTAGGCTCATTCACTTAAAACAAAACACTTCATTCTACGAATAAACCAACTCCAGGAACCTAACAATTAGCTTCACGTGGGACTGGACCTTTGTGTAACTGAAGAAGGCAAAGTCTTCTCACTATGCATAATATTGTTTTACTGAACTCTTTTCCATTTAAAAATGATGCTCCTTTTCCTATTTTCTGCAAGGCAACCAACATCCACATTTCTTCTTCTTCTCTTCATTGAAATACTCTCTCAGGGAGACAGGTAAATTTATCAATACTCTGAGATACGTGAGTTACAATTCTAACAAATGCACAGAGTATTTCCATCTATTTATTCAGTGGGCATCTCTAATGGGACAAATGCTATACAATCTACTCGCTATACCATGTGTGCATTGAGAGCCACGTACTGGACACAGTAGTGTTATGAAAGGGGCTTCACATGAACTTGAGGTAGATTTGCCCTGTGGGTATGTTGAAATGGGGTAGGGGGGATACAATTTAGTCAGAAGGAGTAGCATGATTAGTGATATGGAAGTGGGCACAGTGATCCACTTGGGAAATTATAAGTGACATGAAGTCTAGAGCAAGTGACATGGTAACAATGTCTCAAATTTCCTGGGGCCCTCCTAGCTCATACTTGTTCTGGCATAATGAACAATACTCGCTTTTGGTCACGGATGTTCAGTTTGGACATTATATGATCACTTTGAGCATAGAAAAGATGTGAGAGAGATGGATGATGAGGTTAAAGAGATAGGCAGGGACTGTATTATGGGTACAGCAAGGCATTTGAACTTTCTCAGAAGGAAGTGGGAAACTTCTACTTTTTCTAAACTTAAAAAAAGTCAGAGGTCTAACAGTGAACTGTCAGGCATCAGTAAGATGGGGGAGGTTTTATGGCCGGATCACTTCCTAATAACATCAATCCACGCCATATATACTATTTCTCATTTCAAACACTGGTTTTCCTCTAGCTTCATCTATTTCCACATCTAAACATTAAAGCCTGGCAGCTTAGCTATGGGCTTTATTATTTTAAACATCAAGGTAAACAAGACTTTTTGGTAATATCTACTAAATAAAAAGGTTTCTTGTGTGTTTCAGATATATCATGGGAAGGATTATGCCTGAGTGAATTGTTAAAGAGCTTGAGTAATGGCTTTAAACAACCATGGAGTATGTTATACAATTTTCTTTAAGAAAATGAAAATATTTAAAATAAAGAGAAAAATTAAAACCCATTCTCAAGATTTTCTTCCTTTCCTCTAAGGGGAAATTCTGCAAGTAGCCTGTCAGGTAAGCCTACAGGTCCCCTGAGATGAGGTATCCTAAGTCACCTCAGCAGAGACCATTCCTTTCCTGGATTTCATTAAGGCTCTGCTGTGAAAAATATCTTCTTTCCAGTGACTCCAGAGAGTTCAGTGAAAGCTGTGGAAAATGAACAGGATAAGCACGGAGTAGCACTGATGATTCTGTAATAATTCCAGTGCTGTCTCATGGACTGCACACTGAGTTTAGTAAACACAGTTTGCTGATCCATGCCAGGAACTCTGCCATAACAACAAAGTATACCTATGTGTACAGACACAAGTGGGAAGAAACAGAAAGCTACAAACATATTTACACGAAGAGAAATTCAGAGCTCATAATCAGGTGGAATAGTAGGACCAATCTGTGTTTTGTTTCTTTGGGTATTATTATAGTACTTCATTTGTGCTCTCAGGCACAAGCTTTGAATTTTCTTCCATAAAATACATATTATGGTTTCTTTTACATAAATTATTTGCAATGAGATAAAGGCACATGTTATTTTGAGACAAATTCTGACTTCCTTGAGTAGAAGAAACAGGGCAAAGAGAAGGCAGGATAATGGTGGTATAGCGCAAGTTTGAGGTCTGAGTTTATCCACAAAACGTTTCTGAGAGGTAAGCTGAACTGCCCTCAGATGAGCTGGTCCATTGTCAAGCTTCATTAATCCACATCCACCCACGAGCATCCCTTTTACTCTACACACTTTTGTTTGTGAATATTTTCTTTGCCTTTATTGACTATGTCCACACTGAAAGTAGCTTGTGTGGCATAGATTCCATAGAACACAAACAAGGGGCTAATGAAAAAAGTGTAGAGACAGTTTCAAAAAGTGCCACAACATAATGCCGAAACTACACAGAGCCACACTCTATAAACAGAGTTAACTACTCTCAAAAGTTACCAGACATTACTCATTCTACAATGTCAAGATGAAATGAAGATAGCCTTCTTCCCCGGGGGCACCATGCTTAAAATATAATCATCAATTAAAATTACACACAAAATTATTAGAAATGTTAAACAAATGGAAAGTAATATTTGAACATACATAGCTATATGTTACCTTTAGAATGTAAAGGATTAATAAAAATAAAAAGAACACTAACACCTCTATAGAAAAGAAGTGTTGGGCTTCCCTGGTGGCTGGCGCAGTGGTTGAGAGTCCACCTGCCAATGCAGGGGTCACGGGTTCGTGCCCCGGTCCGGGAAGATCCCACATGCCGCGGAGCGGCTGGGCCCGTGAGCCATGGCCGCTGGGCCTGCACGTCCAGAGCCTGTGCTCCGCAGCGGGAGAGGCCACAACAGTGAGAGGCCCGCGTACCGCAAAAAAAAAAAAAAAAAAAAAAAAGAAGTGTTAGGCTGAAATAAGAAGAGAAACAATTTGCTAATAAGTTCTAAAATATGATAATGAAACAAACTAAAAAAACAGAAGACCAGTTTTCATCCATGAAGTCAGAAAAGAGAAAAATAAAAATAAGGCTGTGATGGTTAATTTTATGTGTCAACTTGACTGAATCATGGGGTATTTGGCTAAACATAATTTCCGGGTGTGTTTGTAAGAGTGTTCCTAGATGGATGAGTTTAGCATTTTAATCGATAAGACTGAGTAAAGCAAATTGCCCTCTCCAATGTGGGTGGGCATCATCCAATCTGTTGAGGGCTTGAACAAAATTAAAAAATAGGAAGGAAGAGTTCACTCTCTCTCTGTCTGTGTGAGCTAGGCTATCAGTATTCTCTTGCCCTCAGCTTGGGATTGAGATTTATACTTTCAGACTTGGACTAGAGCTACACCACGGACTTTCCTGGGTCTTCAGTTTGCAAAGTGGCAGATCACGGAATATAAAAGCCTCCATAATCACACAGGCCAGTTCCTGATAAATTTCCCCCTTTCTCTCTTTCTCTCTCTCTCTCTCTCCTCCTCGTGTATCTTTATCTC